>NC_053160.1:123036959-123114459 GCF_016835505.1 Polypterus senegalus | reverse complement strand
AAAGCTTAGTGTCAATTAAGCAATTTACCTTGGAGAAAGGTGGAAACTGACCCGTGGGTCTAGTACTAAAGTAAATTTTACGAAAATAAATTTTGTGTAAACACTTTTTGGTATTTGAAAATAATTCAAATACTTGCAGAGTTTAATCATGCTATTGTTTCGACATGTGGTGGGTGCGGCTACGCATTGTACCAGTGCATGCTTCCCAACCTGATCTGACCTGAGTATCAGTGATATAGTATACTCATTGTTAATGTGTTTGTTTAGAATATTCAGCTAGAATTGTTTGCATTAAACCTATAAAATAACTGATATTTTTGACCTATTTGTTTAAAACAATGTAAAAATGAAAAGACATACAGGTCAGGATAATTTGTGTTTCTAAATTGTATGTGTCCACACTTTTCAAAATATTGCATGTTTTTGTGGCACATTCATGTTCTTTGTGCACTCATGTGCCTTCTGCTGGTGAATGTTCTGTAAGTGAAGTTGATTACTACAGAAGGAAAAAGACTTTGCATCATGCAAATCTTTTTTGCAATAGCTTTCCCTACATTGTGCTTACATGCTATGGGATCTCTCAAAGTTTTGATGTCTCAACTTATGTTCATGTAAATTTCCAGATGCCATTTTCAGAAAAATGCAAGGTTTGCTGCAAATTTTATACTTGCACATAAAGATCAGATATAATTTTGGAAAAGATTTTAAGCAAACAAAGCACAAAAAATAACTACAAAAATACAGCTTGTGGCTAATCTTGTGATTAATTTTAGGTTTTTGAGTGAGCTAAGGAGTCTGTGCAATGTCACCTCTCTGCTATGGTATTATTGTTTTCTTCAAATTCACTCACTAGAAGCTACAACTTCAAAATGCATTCTCATGAAATATCCTACGGAGAAACTCTGATTTATTGTCTGTTCCATAGTTCAAGAATTTGCCACTATTCAGCTCTCAGTACTGTGGAAGTCTATTTTGGAAAAGTGCACCATCCATCCATTATCCAACCCGTTATATCCTAACTACAGAGTCACGGGGGTCTGCTGGAGCCAATCCCAGCCAACACTGCACAAGGCAGGAAATAAACCCTAGGCAGGATGCCAGCCCACCGCAGAAAGTGCACCAACAGGAACTTATTATTGAAGTCCTTCACCATATTTGAAATACAATAAATTTCACTGCTGATTATGTAAATACATAATTGTGCATATCAGTGGTGTTTTAATTAAATGCTTCCACCTCTAAATAAATGTCTTGTAATTGCATGCAAGTTCCAGTGCATATTCTACATTTATTTTTGTATCATAATTGGCGCAGTGTTTATAATTAAGTAAGAGTTGTTATAAAAAATGCTTACATGGTAAGGTGTTAATCCGTTGTATTTTTGTTCATTTTCTTTTTTAGGCTTTGGAATTTTTACAGCTGATGTCAAAGTTTCAAGAAATGGGCTTTGAGCAGAACATGATCAAGCAAGCGCTGATAATACATGGCAGTAACCAGGAAAAAGCACTGGAGGAACTTGTGGCACGAGGTGGAGCAAGCTGAGAGTGCCCTACACCCTCTACTTCATTTCATTTGCTTGTTTTCTTTCAAATATTTATGATGGAAAATTTTGTTAAAAGTGTTGGAATATAAGTTTGGGATGAAGTCAAAAAGTTCTTACCAGTTTGGAAGTTTACTGAAGAATGAAAACCGGTGAAGCATTGGTCAGTGTAATTGATAAATGTCCAAGAATACGGCTGAATTGGTAAACCCTGCTGTGCCTGCAGAATGGAATGTTACAAGATACTCTTTAGCTATTTACTTGCACGAGCTAGGAATAAGCTGCGATTTGAAGAAAAAAAAAACACCAAACACCTCCTAGAAGCATGAGTGAAAATAAGAAGTGCCCTTCTGTAAATTTTGAATTTTTTTTTTAAGGAGTGAGAAGACTTTTTTCAGATTATTTTTTTTTTTATTTTGAAAGTAAAATTGCTTTAACAGGAGTGCATCCCTAGACTACTCCATTTTTCATGCTTGCACTGTCTAAGACTCTTAAGATTTATTATTTTTGAACTAAACTTGCCAATTGCCAGTTTCGAAAGACTAAATGGTAGTAAAGGATCCCAATTTAGCAACAGCTTGGAGCAGGTCAGTAGTACAATAGAAACTTCAATAACTTAACAGGTGTACTTCTGCCTGGAAGACTAAACAACCTGTCTATTGCCCCTCTTCCTGAAAATTGCCATATTTATTTGTGTGTCTTCTGATTCAAAGAATATTTTTTTTTTAATTCCCATCAATTCTGTTCTAGATTCTCCCTGAAATGGATAGAAAGTTGATTTATGCTGAAAATTTCACTGCTTTAATTGTTAGTAAAATTAGAAGTGTGAAGTGCCACAGATTTTTATATCTCCTGTTATAAGAATATTATACAACTGAATATAAACTGGATCAAAAGAAATGTCTGAGTTGGTATTCACATGAACCTTGATACTAGACTGTTGGCATAAAATTCAGAGAATTTATTGTGTATCCCTTGGTCTTGTACTGTGAGAGCTGTTCCCTTTTTCATCATTACTGTTATGTCAACTTCACTTAACACAGTAATTCATTGGAAGCCAAGATTTATTAAAGTACATGGATTCTGAGGTTTGACTACATTTAATCTATAAATAATAACAAACCAACAAAAATTTCTGTCACTTCTTGTATTCAGAATGTGATGTTTATTTTAGGTATGCACAATGTGAAAGAAACATAGTCACACATCTTTGAAGGTGTTTACATCCTTTTTATTTAAAAACTATTATGCTAACTAACATATCAAAATCACAAAACATTTGCATGTGTATATGGGCTATGATGTCACTTGATCTGATAAACTGCTTTGAATGTTAATTCTGTAAGTTTAATCACACCAAAATTCTTGCATTAACATAATAAAGATAGTCCAGATGATTTTAAATTCAGAATATGTATTTATGTACATCTTGTCTCTGCTTATTTTGCAGTGACACACTGTTCAGAATTAATAGTTGTGGCAATCTCTGCACAACAAATGTTTGGTGAAACCCTTTCAGTCTTAAGGTTTGAGATGGCTAAAAGAAAATTGTAAAAAAAAAAAAAAATCTTAAGTAGTTTATGCCATATTTCTTAGCCAAGTGAATTTGATACTGTTGATTTACCAATTTTCAGTATAAGATTATTAAAAAATTATTTTTTAAATGGACCACCTACCCTATCTTTAGCAACGTTAATGCTTAATTACCACCTCTTTTGTTCAAGCAATAAAATTATAATGTAATCAATTTTAGCTTTATAGCTTAAAAAAATTATAGACAAAAAGGTGTGGGTTAGTTTAATTCTCCACAAAATTAAATTTACCTTGCTAATTAATTTTCAAAACTTTTTTACTCAGTTTATTGAACATGCATTTGGCAGGTCTCTAAAAAGTCTTGAAATCGTAAAAAAAAAAAGATTGTGGTTTTACCATTAATATAGGAATCAATACCAAAATACAGTTTTATTAATAAAGAATAAACTGTTCAAATTGTAGAAATGGCATTGTTAGGATTTGTATTCTTTTCTGACAGTTGTATAAAGCCAGTTGTAAGTATGTTGAATTTGTTAGAAGTCCAGCTAAACTAGATAATGTTGATATCCAGTTTAGACAGTAATAGTAGATGGAGGATAACGATTCACTGTCATCTTCCAACATCACTGTCAGTAAAATTATTGCCATCATAATTGCTTATTTAAACGTTAATGATCTTTTTGCCTAAACTGAGTGCATTAATAATTAAAACGCTAATTTGGATTATTTCATTTTTAGTAATTTCAGCTGGTGTTTCTTTCATGACATTCTGTTAGTTGGGTCAGTTATTACATCTGTTTAAATTATGCATCAAGTTTCAAATTTAGATACTGTTTCTCTGCCTTTGAAATATTTTGTGATTGAGAAAGCATCTTGATCCTTACAAATTCCCCAAACTCTTTAATTTTGAAGAAATGCATAAAATTTATTTTGAGTATGCGTAGAAACAAAAATATATTTTAACAGATTTACAAAAAGTATTTTTTTAGTTGCTTGTTTTATCAAAATAACTGGCAATTTCATAATTTGATGTTATATTGGCATGAGAATGCTTTACATTTTTATGTAAATGAAGTCAGTTTTAAAATGTCAATTATTAGATATACTAAATGAAAATATAAAGTTGTTGAATGGTTTTCAAATTGTAACATGACAAATCTGTGGGTCACATTATCTTTAAAATGTTTGTACTGGTTCTACCAAAAATAACTCTTTTAACATATTTACAACATATTGTGATCCTATCCCTCTAAAACCAACAGCTGTGTCTCATTGTTCATAATCATACACTAATTTCTTCAGGTGTTGCAGCCCATTTCTAGGAAAAAGAATTTTTTTTTATTTGGTTTGGCTGTTATGGTAACAGATGAAAAGGAGCTGATTTCCCTTTTTTGTTGATCAGGTTTGAGCACTTTCTTTAGATTTCTATTTGAATTTTTTTTTCTTTAATTTATTTCTGTTTTTTAGGGGTTTTTTTCTACTGATTGAGTACTTTTGAAAATTGTAAGAATATATAGGAGTGCCCTATCAAATATTAGTCTTCTATTATGTTATTTGTGAAATAAGGCAGTAATGATACTATTCAATAGGATGAAAATGCTTTTACTATTGATTTCTAAATGCAAAAAAGGTACTAATAAAATCTGCAACAAAAACTGTATCTGTATTGTTTTGAGTTTGTATTATGGACCTGCATTGTGTACTCTTTCTATCAATTGATAGTTTGGGTTATAAATTGAACTTGATTAAATAGAAAAAGTATGTTAAAATCAATATAATGTTCCAGTATCATAGCATATACTCAGAAGTGTTTGCTTTTTCAGGTTTTGTGTTGTTAAAATGTTAGGATTACTTTGCATTCTATAACTTTTTTTTGTTTAGTATACATCACCTTTACTATGGGCTGAAGAGTATGGATAATATTTACTGCGAAATACTGCATTTATAATTTCATAAATTTGATTCCTGCCTTATACCAAATGCTTTCCTCTCGTGCATCCCTGGACTGGATTAAACAAGTTTGCAATATAGTATTGTCAATGTCTTGGTTAGACAAGTTTTGGTGCTGCATGTTGCTTGTTTCTTGTCCTATACCACTGTTAATTTCTCTTCCTTTACAAATTTAGGAGGTGTTCTTCTTTAAGTACATTCTGAAGGGTGACATATATTATTCATTAATGATGACTTTGACTGTTCCTCAAAGAATATTAAATTTGATTTCTAACTCTGTCCTGGTTGGAGCCCTTCCACAGTTTTATACTAGAGGATTTTAAGTGTTTTTCTGGCCATATTGTGTATTAGCTTTGAGTGCATTACCTAGCTGTGGGGTGTGAAAATACACAGACATTTTACATTTCACACTTTACACAGCATAACAAATATACACATAACAAATCACAATTTAGAATTTCAAATTAAGACAATTAAATGTATTTTAAAATACTTGATAAATTACAAAGAACAGGATTGTGCCATGGCTACAAAAACGCTTCCTATACCATTGAAGGTTCCAAAGAGAAAAGTTTTCATAAATTTGTATATGGAAAAAGTTTAGAACAAACAAATTTCTTTCAAGAGCTATCCATTTGGCCAAACTGAGCAATCATGTGAGAAGGGTCATTATAAGAGGGGTGACCAAGTATCAGTTGGTAATTTCGCTTATGTCCACAGAACCATTGTGGAGAGAAGACAAACTTCCAGAAAGGCAACCAGCACTGCAGCATTTCATTGTCACCCGTGCAATATCATTCTGCCAGTGAAGCATGGTGGTGTGGGTTTGTTTTTCAGCAGCAGGGACTGGAGGGCTAGTCAGGGTCACATGAAGCTTAACAAAGCAAAGTACAGACATATCCTTAATGAAAACCTGCTGCAGAGCACAGTGAAACTCAGACTGGGCCAAAGGTTCACCTTCCAACAGGACAATGATCCTAAGCTCAAAGCGAAGACAACTTAGAATGTGGCCTAGAGTCAACTCACTGAATGTTTTGGAGCTGACATGCATGAACCCCCGACATACACTAGCCAATATATTCATCCACAGCAACTACCAGCGTATTCATTAAAATAAGAAAGTTTAACTCGGTGTTAAATTATGCATTTACTCATGTAAACAAGAAAACGGGAAATCTGTAGGACAGCACAATCATCCTACAATGTTTCAGTAGTTTCTGATGATCATATGTCCATTTTCTGAGGAACTGGAGGATTTTTTTTGGGTATGGGCATCAGAGGATCTCTTTAATCTGTGCAATCTAACCCTTTCAAGGAAACTAACTAGACTGGGCTGCTTTATACCTTAGAACAGTCTGTTTCTTCCAAAATGAATCAATCAACCAAAGAACATGCATGCTTTACTACTCAATAAAGTGTAGTAAATTATATAAAGTTTTGATTTACAAGTCAGAGTGACACATTGGTCACTCTGTTATTTTTTAATCTTAGACTACAACCCAGTTCTATTTCTATGTAACTTACCAAATGAACAGTAAAATTATTAACATACAGTACATGTATAGCATGGGTCAGTAAAGGCATCAAACTGCACAAATACTTATCCAACATATCAAAAAACTATGCAAGCCACAATTTTGTTTATCTTTCTCCATTTACAAGGCAACCTTAAAAAGTACATAAATACTCAAAGACAAAGTCTGCACTGTAGAGTCTATTCAGTGTCTACACAGATATGTTCACTGTATAGTCAAGGATACGTTTTGAGAAACAAGCACAGAGTTAGACAATGGTTCAGATGTCCTCAATGGCTATATCAGTTGTCCGTAAGGTAAGCATATTCCACTTAAAAGCATTTAAATCTGTCCTGACCACAATCCCTTCGATAGAAAAATCAATAGTAAAAATAAACTTTAGTTTTTATTGTGTTGATCGGGTTCTATACACGGAATACATAGGAACTTAAAACATCGGATAACTAAACCTTAATTTGTACAATTTTCTGTTCAAAGAGATGTAAAGAGCATTTTAATTAAATTATAAACCATACTAATTGAAGATGCTTGAAATCGGAGCAGCTGAGCACCATGTACTTAGAAAGGCAGGCAGTCCAAAAGAAGTGGAAACAAGCAACAATAATTCCCGTAGCTAAAACAAATAACCAGCTAAGTGAAACTGCTTATGTGCTTCACATGTCACTAGATAGATAGATACTTTATTAATCCCAAGGGGAAATTCACATAATCCAGCAGCAGTATACTGATACAAAGAAAAATAAATTAAAGAGTAATAAAAATGCATGTAAAAACAGACAATAACTTTGAATAATGTTAGCATTTACTCCCCCGGGTGGAATTGAAGAGTCGCATAGTGTGGGGGAGGAACAATCTGCTCAGTCTGTCAGTGGAGAAAGACAGTGACAAAAGTCTGTCACTGAAGCTACTCCTCTGCCTGCAGATGACACTGTTAAGTGGATGCAGTGGATTCTTCTTGATTGACAGGAGTTTGCTTAGTACCTGTCGCTCTGCTACAGATGTTAAACTGTCCAGCATTATTCCTACAATAGAGCCTGCCTTCTTAACGATTTTGTCCAGGCGTGAGACGTCCTTCTTTATGCTGCCTCCCCAGCACACCACCGCGTAGAAGAGGGTACTAACCACAACCGTCTGGTAGAACATCTGCAGCATCTTATTATAGTATATAGTTGGCTATGACCTTTCTTACACAGAGCATCAGTATTGGCAGTCCAGTCCAATTTGTCATCCAGCTGCACTCCCAGGTATTTATAGGTCTGCACCCTCTGCACACAGTCACCTCTGATGATCACGGGGTCCATGAGGGGCCTGGGCCTCCTAAAATCCACCACCAGTTCCTTGGTCTTGCTGGTGTTCAGGTGTAAGTGGTTTGAGTCGCACCATTTAACAAAGTCTTTGATTAGCTTCCTGTACTCCTCCTCCTTCCCAACTCTTGATGCAGCCCACGATAGCAGTGTCATCAGCGAACTTTTGCACATGGCAGGACTCAGAGTCATATTGAAAGTCCGATATATACAGGCTGAACAGGACCGGAAAAAGTACAGTCCCCTGCGGTGCTCCTGTGTTGCTGACCACAATGTCAGACCTGCAGTTCCCAAGACGCACATACTGAGGTCTGTCTGTAAGATAGTCCACGATCCATGCCACCAGGTGTGAGTCTACTCCCATCTCAGTCAGCTTGTTCATAAGGAGCAGAGGTTGGATGGTGTTGAAGGTGCTAGAGAAGTCCAAAACATAATTCTTCCAGCACCATTGCCTCTGTCCAGGTGGGAGAGGGATCAGTGTAGCATATAGATGATGGCATCCTCCACTCCCACCTTCTCCTGGTATGCGAACTGCAGAGGGTCAAGGGCATGGCGGACCTGTGGCCTCAGGTGGTGAAACAGCAGCCGCGCCATGGTCTTCATCACATGTGACGTCAGAGCAACAGGCGGAAGTCATTCAGCTCACTAGGACGTGATACCTTTGGGACTGGGGTGATACAAGATGTTTTCCAAAGCCTCGGGACTCTCCCCTGTTCCAGGCTCAGGTTGAAGATGCGCTGTAGAGGACTCCCCAGTTCCAACGCACAGGCCTTCAGCAGTCGTGGCGATACACCATCTGGACCGCTGCTTTGCTGGCACAAAGTCTCCTCAGCTCTCTGCTCACCTGTGCTGCTGTAATTGTGGGTGGGGATGTCTCACCTATGCTGGTATCAGCAGAAGGATGGTTGGAGGATGCAGTACTCCGAGGTGAGAGTGAGTTAGGGTGGTCAAACCTATTAAAGAAGTTGTTCATTTGGTTTGCTCTCTCCACGTCTCTCTCGATCCAGTGATGATCTTCATCCCATCCCACATTTCCTTCATGCTGTTATTCTTCAACTTCTGCTCCAGCTTTCTCCTGTACTGCTCCTTCGCTGCCCTGAGCTGGACATGGAGTTACTTCTGCATGCACTTGAGCGCATGCTGATCACCTACCTTTAAAAGCCCTTTTCTTCTGGTTCAAAAGGCCCTTGATGTCACTTGTAATCCATGGCTTGTTGTTAGCATAGCAGCGTACTGTTCTTACTGGAACTACAATGTCCATACAGAAGTTGATGTAATCAGTTGTGCAGTCAACAGCCTCTTCAATGTTCTCACTATGTGACCCAGCAGTATATCCCAGTCTGTAGTTCCAAAGCAGTCTCTCAGAGCCTGCTCTGCCTCAGGGGACCACTTTCTGAATGAGGGTGTGGTTGCAGGTAGCGCCTTCACTCTTGGTTTGTAGTGAGGCTGAAGCAGAACCAGGTTATGATCTGCTTTCCCAAGCGCAGGCAGCAGGGTGGCGCTGTATGCGTCTTTAACGTTTGCATACAGTAGGTCAATAGTCCTATTTCCCCGGGTGTTACAGTCCACATACTGGGAGAAGGCAGGTAATGTTTTATCCAGCGTTACATGGTTAAAGTCTCCAGCGATTAGCACAAGCGCCTCAGGGTGCTGCGTTTGTAACTTAGTAACTGCAGAATGGATGACGTCACTCACTATCTCTACGTTCGCTCGAGGGGATGTAAACAATAACAACAATCACATGTCCAAACTCTCTGGGCAAGTAATAGGGACGCAGACTTACGGCCAACAGTTCGATGTCCCTGCAGCAATTGGAGATTTTAATGTTTACATGTCCAGAGTTGCACCACTTTGTATTGACATTGAGAGCGACCTCCCCATGGCCTTTCTTCTTACTGCTGGTATTTGCGTCTCTGTCCGCTCTAACTGTGCTAAACCCGGGTAGCTCCACGTTAGCATCTGGGATAGTAGTTGTTAGCCACGTTTCACTAAAACACAGCAAGCTGCATTCTCTGTAGGTTCTGACATTTTTCACCAGCACAGCCAGTTCGTCGATCTTATTTGTTAGTGAGTTCACATTTCCAAGGATCACAGAAGGCATCAACGGTTTATAACGCCGTTTTTTCACAAGCTGCTTATCTTTTATCTTTGCGACGGCTAGGCTGTCAGATATCGTCTTCTTACCTTGTCAGGTAAATAGGGAACCGCACCGGCGTGGGCATTTCTTCTCAGTGCTTTAAGTTGACTACTTGAATAGGCAAGTCTCAGAGTGTTAAAATCCAAGTCAAGTAGTAAAAATAGTAAAAAGTGTCCAGGGAGTGATTCCACATAAAAGAAAGTGGTAGAAGTGATCAGTGAAATAGAGAAAAGTAGAGGAAAAAAGTTTAAAAGATAAAGTCATACACGGAGCTGCTGGAATGGCTGCTACTCGCTGCGGTGCCGGAAATGAAAGTATGTAATCCTGTGAAAGATTCTAAATGGAAACTAAAGACAAAACTGGGTTTATTATGTCTGTTTCAGTTGACCCACTAAACAATTACAGATACTAAGATATTATTGCTAATTTGCTCCATCTTTTGTGTAACCATTTCCAGGGTATGCAAGACTCGGCTTTTAGTGGCATCCAAGCCCTATGTATTGTTCCCATATCACCCACTACCTGTGTTGTACATTTAACAATGAGTTTGAGATTGTGAGCCCACTTAACACGGGTCTGCAAAATTAATACTAAGAAAACATGGTTTAAATTGTGAACCGTTATTTTATTTGCATTAATGAATACAATAAAATTATACTGAGAATTTTTCCATCAAATCACCTGTACAGAGTGCCCTGTGAAAATATTCACCCATTTCAATGTTAGTCCTGTTTTGTTGCCATTGCAAACTAGAGTTGAAATAGATTTTTGAGGGATTAGCAACATTTGATGTACACAACATTACTACCACTTTGAAGTTGCAAAATATTTTTTATTGTGACACAAAAAATTAAGACAGAAGTCATGAGTGTGCATAAGTATTCACCCCACGAATGTCCGTACTTTGTAGAGCCAATATCTTCTGCTTTTACAGCTACAGGTCTCTTGGAGAATGTCTTTATTAGCTTAGCACAATTTGCCACCAGGAGTTTCACCCATTCCTCAAGCCAAACTACTTGAACTCCTTCAAATTAGATGGTTTACGGTGGTGTTCAGTACTCTTCAAGATTTGCCACAAATTCTCAGTTTTCTGAGTCTGGGCATTGACAAAGCCATTCTAAGGTGTTTAAATGTTTCCCTTTAAACCTTTCGAGAGGCTTCAGCAGTATGCTTAGGGTCATTGTCCTGCTAGAATGTAAACCTCCATCCCAGTCTCAAATCTCTAGCTTACTGAAACAGATTTTCCTCAAGAATTGCCCTGTATTTAGTGCTATCCATCTTTCTTTCAGTCCTAACCAGTTTTCCCTGTCGATAGAAAAACAAAACAGCACGATTCTGCCACCACCATACTTCACTATGGGATTGGTGTTCTCAGGATGATGAGTGTTGTGTTTGTGCCACACATGGTGTCTCCAATGATGGCCAAAAAGTTTAATTTTAGTCTCGCCTGACTAGAGAACCTTCTTGCGTGTGTTTGGGGGGTCTGCCACATGCAGTTGAGCAAACTCCAAATGTGTTTTCTTGCTTTTTTTCTTTAAGTAATGGCTCTTTCTGGCCACTCTTCTGTATGTCCATGGTCTGTGGAGTGTAAGGCTTAATGTGGTCTTATGGGCAGATACTTCCATCTCTGCTGTGGTCTCTGATTAATTCCCTCCTTGCCCGGTCTCAGTTTTGGTGGGCAGCCTTCCCTTGTTTGTAGTGGTGCCATATTCTTTCTGTTTTGTTATAATGGATTTAATGATGCTCCGTGGGATATTTAAAGTTTAGCAATATTTCTCCACAACTTTGTTCCCGAAATGTTTAGAGTGCTCTGTGGTCTTAATGTTGTTTGCTTACTTGTGTTGCAGAGTCAAGGATCTTTCAGAACAGGTCTATTTACAAAGACATCATGTAACATTTTGATTACATGAGACTTGTTGCACACAGGTGGACCCTAACCAACTAATTATATGACTTCTGAAGTTAATCTGTAGGACAAGATCTTATTTAGAGATTTTATATAAAAAGGGTACGAATACATTTGTACTTGTATATGTATAATGTATATACACAACACACAAGGTATTTTATTTTCAATCCATTTCAACAATTTGGACAATATGTGGTTAAATCATTACATAAAATCCAAATTAATTTTAATTCCAGATTGTAATGTGATAAAACAGAACAGACACTGAGAAGGATGAATAAAAAGTATCTTTTAAAAGTATTCTTTCAAATACACTTTTAAAATATACTTCCACTTTTTTGCAATGGTTAGTTTGACTGCATTTTAATAATTTTGCTTTTTTTTTTTTTTTTGCAAAAGACGTACATATTGTTTGGTTTGTACAAGGTATAGAGATTAGGAGTTGCAGATTGACATATCCAGGCAGGGCTTAGCAGTTGAGAAGAGACACCTTCAACAAGTAGCAGCACAATAAGCGCCATAGGTGATGAGTGACAGTCTAATATGAAGGCAACCATTTGTTCTGCTCATGCCAAGCTAGGAGGTCTTATTGCTTGAGGCAGCTGTCCATGTGTGGGTGAAGCTGTATATATGGGGGACTATAAGGCAGCTGTGTACTTTAACAGAAACATCTCAGTGAGCCTACCATAGCTGTCTAATTGTAGAAACACCTGTACATGCAGAGCGTGATAAAGCAGATATACTTAGCATTTAATACAAACGCCACAGTTAGCTATAATTGTGTAGCACAGGAGAACTGAAATAATGCACATAAATTTCCATAATAATATTCTAATCCTTATCTTATTCTGAAGAAAAAATACATTATACCATCATCATTGCTGCACTGGATTTTTCAGCCCACTTCCCAATAATATTGATAATAATATTAATACATTTCATTCATATATCACCTTTCCCTTGCTCAAGGAACTTGAGTGGAGTTCTAGCATACAGACTCAGCCCCTTACAACAAGTTAAAAATATGATTGATTGAGCTTAGACACTTCTACTGGTTTCCTGCACAGTATCATACATTTGGGCTCTGCTGATAACTTACAGATCTGTCAGTTTCAACATCCTGGCTAGCCTGCCATTCTCAATTTGCCTCACACTCTCCCACAAAGCACCACAGATACTTAAATGCTAGCCTTCTTGTGTTGCTGAAATTCATTATGAAACGCTTGGGTGATTGTTTACTTACTGTAGCTCTGTGTTATCCACTTTTTGAAAATCTACCCTAGGCATTTTTTGTGATGCCAAGAGGGACACATATGGTTTGTCAGCAGGGTCAGATCAGAGTATCAATTTAAAAACAGAAGAGGCATATACTTAACCATCAACCATAACTTAAAAAGTGAAATTTATTTAAAACACATCAAGTCATAATATAATAATCCAGCATGATTCAACAAGTAATTCCCAAAAATACTTACTATATTAAACACGTGATGCCTATTAAAAAAAAGACCTTACTGAGAAGGTGTAGCAGTACATTACTGTACAATAGCTTTCAAATAGTGTAAGGGAGAAATGTTAATATTAATATACTACATCAGTGTATGAGAAAAAATATGAATTACATTGTTTTGTTCCTCAATCATTTTAAGATTCATAAAATTAAAAAATAGTGTAAGTCCTGCATATTTAGGTACATCATATGTTGTTTATCCTTTTTCATTGTATTTAATGAATATTGCATGTAATGAACACTACTACTTAAAAATACATTTGATTCTATTTAAAAAGGCTGATTATATGACCACATATTTAGACTCTCATATATCCCAAATGTGTTTCTGAGGCTTAATAAGTAACAAATATTTACTAGTCTTTTCTTATTCAGATTTCAGATGTGTGAACCATTATCTCACAGTATTTAAAACTTTCAACCAATCTCTCCTAATTCATATCTTTTGGATATGGGAGGTATTTTCTGCAAAAATTAAAATTGAAAATGAAATTGCAAAAGAAAGATTGCATTTTCATTTTATAAGTCCATGCACGAGAATGCTGCAAAAATTAAATTTAAAATGAAATAACCCATTTTGCCATTTCATTTTCAGCCTGAACAGCAATGAAGCTGAAAAAATGAAAAGTGAAACGCATTTCCACTTTTCAATTTTCATTTTCAAGTTCTCAACATGCAACTAGCACGGATCAATGGGCAGGGCTTTGCACGATTTCCCTCAATTGTCCTTCATAGCTGTAGAGCCACTTCGATTGGTAGAATACCTTTAATTCAACTGTGTTTTAAATGTGATTAAAAATACTTTTTTTCTTAGTCAACAAGCATAACATGAATATTTTAAATGAAAAGGGGTATGAAGAAAATATAATACAGAACCAATTGAGAATCTGCTTTGATTTAGGTGACAATTAAAAATTGAGAGATTGCAGACAGTTTTGTTTTTTTTTAATAGATGGATATCTGTTGATGGATAGGAAAAGTCAATAGAGATTTGAAATTTATACTTTTTTTTTAAATGGTTGAAAATGTGACATTTTAATATTATGTAAGTGAGCCTAATTTCATCATTTGTATAGTACAAGGACATGAATATCAGGTTTATTGGGTGGTCATGTCACTTTCTAACCTGCTAAATTCAAATAAGGGTTGTGGGAGGAGTTAGGCTGAAGCCTATCCCATCTAACATAGGGTGCCAGTCCATTGCAGGGCAAACATGTACACACATCCACCACCACGTCCAATTCAGCAGTGCCAATTCACCTGACCTGCATGTCTTTGGACTGTGGGTGGAAACATGAGAAGAACATGCAAACTCCAAATAGGGAGGACCCACGATGCAAACCCTGGTCTCCTTACGATGAGGCAGTTGCACTACAACCGTACCACCCTGATTTGTTGGTTGTCTCAAAAATTGTAATGATATGAGCAAGTGTTGATATGAGTGCAGAAAGCCCAGAGCTTGTGTATCAGGAGCCAATCCAGATCAGAGCACCTGTCCATCTTGGGACACTCCTAACATCAGCCTGTTTTAGAGCCTGTCTTTAGGATATTGGAGTAAACCCAAGCAAAATCCTGCAGAACTGAGCCATTGTATGGAGATGGTAATATGTGATTTAAGTTTAAGTTCTGGCTCTAAATGACATCACTTCTGTTCTGCAAATCTCTTGTCTTCTAGCTTACATGGTCTTCCTGAAAGTCACCATTAATGTGAGGACCTGCTTCTGATGAGGGCAGAGCACATTCTTTCAAGTACAATTTTTGTACCTCAAAGAAGGTCACCTGAATGACAATGTCATATTTAATTATTCTGCATTTACGTTTTCTTCCTTGCAACAGCATAACTTGTTATTGCACCTGTTAATGTATAGTACATTACATATTATATATTGTATTACATTAGTATATTGCACATTACCAATATAGCTTATTGCACATGTTCAATTAAAAATGTTCTCAGACTGAGAAGATTCAGAGTTCAGAAAGTTTATGGCAGATGGGAAAAAGCTATTTTTTAGTCTGTTTGTGCGTACACCGATTGACCTAAAGCGTCTGCCTGATGGGAGCAACTCAAACAAAGAATTTCTAGTTTTGTCCTTGAGAATGTTTTTCGCCCTTCTCACACAGTGAGTCTTATACAAGAGTCCGAGTGATGGCAGTTCAGTCCCAATGGCTTCTGCTGTTATGACCTGCTGCAGGGCTTCTTTAGCAGTTAGTTTAAGATGGTCTCTATAGTGCATCTATAGAAGTTAACCAGTTAACTGGGGGAGTTCAGCTCTCCTTAGCTTCCTGAGAAAATAGAGGCGTCGTTGTACTTTGCCTATTATAGCCATGTTGTTGTCAGCCCAGGACAGGTCCTCTGAGATGGTGACTCCTGGAAATTCTTTCCACAGCATCTGCAATTGATTGTTATTGGACTTTTTGGTCCTAAAGTGGTCTTTTTGGTATTTAAGACCAGGTTGTTGGTGTTGCACCATGCTGTCAGATTCTGAACCTCTTCCCTATATGCAGCTTCATTGTTGTCTGTTACATAAGAATGGCACTCAATGCACCATTTTTTTTAACTAATGAATGGATACACCAAGACTCCAAACCCCCATCAATTCAACAGCTCATTCAAAAGAACTTCATCAAAATATTTGGCCAACTAGAAACTCACCCCCCAAAAAAATACTTCAAGGGATTCTCTAATATGATAAATGCCATTACAAGAAGAACAAAACACTGAAGAACTTCCGGGTGAGCAAACACTGGCACTACTGAGCGCCCCTGCTCTGCTGGAGACTTGGTTCTGTTTTATTTTATTACATATGTTTACTTAAATAATCTGCTGTTCTCTTATTTAATTGATAGCAGCTGTTATACTTTGTACAAACCGGATTCCAAAAAAGTTGGGACACTAAACAAATTGTGAATAAAAACTGAATGCAATGATGTGGAGATGGCAAATGTCAATATTTTATTTGTAATAGAACGTAGATGACAGATCAAACGTTTAATCCGAGTAAATGTATCATTTTAAAGGAAAAATATGTTGATTCAAAATTTCACGGTGTCAACAAATCCCAAAAAGTTGGGACAAGTAGCAATAAGAGGCTGGAAAAAGTAAATTTGAGCATAACGAAGAGCTGGAAGACCAATAAACACTAATTAGGTCAATTGGCAACATGATTGGGTATAAAAGAGCTTCTCAGAGTGGCAGTGTCTCTCAGAAGCCAAGATGGGTAGAGGATCACCAATTCCCACAATGTTGTGCAGAAAGATAGTGGAGCAATATCAGAAAGGTGTTACCCAGCGAAAAATTGCAAAGACTTTGCATCTATCATCATCAACTGTGCATAACATCATCCGAAGATTCAGAGAATCTGGAACAATCTCTGTGCATAAGGGTCAAGGCTGTAAAACCATACTGGATGCCCGTGATCTCCAGGCCCTTAAACGACACTGCACCACAAACAGGAATGCTACTGTAAAGGAAATCACAGAATGGGCTCAGGAATACTTCCAGAAACCATTGTCAGTGAACACAATCCACCGTGCCATCCGCCGTTGCCAGCTGAAACTCTACAGTGCAAAGAAGAAGCCATTTCTAAGCAAGATCCACAAGCTCAGGCATTGTCACTGGGCCAGGGATCATTTAAAATGGAGTGTGGCAAAATGGAAGACTGTTCTGTGGTCAGACGAGTCACGATTCGAAGTTCTTTTGGAAATCTGGGACGCCATGTCATCCGGACCAAAGAGGACAAGGACAACCCAAGTTGTTATCAACGCTCAGTTCAGAAGCCTGCATCTCTGATGGTATGGGGTTGCATGAGTGCTTGTGGCATGGGCAGCTTGCATGTCTGGAAAGGCACCATCAATGCAGAAAAATATATTCAGGTTCTAGAACAACATATGCTCCCATCCAGACGTCATCTCTTTCAGGGAAGACCCTGCATTTTCAACAAGATAATGCCAGACCACATTCTGCATCAATCACAACATCATGGCTGCGTAGGAGAAGATCCGGGTACTAAAATGGCCAGTGTGCAGTCCAGATCTTTCACCTATAGAGAACATTTGGCGCATCATAAAGAGGAAGGTGCGACAAAGAAGGCCCAAGATGATTGAACAGTTAGAGGCCTGTATTAGACAAGAATGGGAGAGCATTCCTATTTCTAAACTTGAGAAACTGGTCTCCTCTGTCCCCAGACGTCTGTTGAGTGTTGTAGGAAGAAGGGGAGATGCCACACAGTGGTGAAAATGGCCTTGTCCCAACTTTTTTGGGATTTGTTGATACCATGAAATTCTGAATCAACATATTTTTCCCTTAAAATGATACATTTTCTCAGTTTAAACTTTTGTTCCGTGATTTATGTTCTATTCTGAATAAAATATTAGAAGTTGGCACCTCCACATCCTTGCATTCAGTTTTTATTCACGATTTGTATAGTGTCCCAACTTTTTTGGAATCCGGTTTGTAATTATCTGTCTGATTTTTTTTTTTTTTAAACAATATCTGATAAATCTGGAATTTATCTGGGTGCTAACAACCTGCCTTCTCGAGCTGGAAGTTTTTCAGAATGTGGATTAACAGACTGCTTCTCTGGAGCATGTTTACCTGGGTTATCTTGTTTTTCATACTTCATCCATTGACATCAATATTCCAATACATGGCAGTGAATTTTCTTCAAATTCAGATTCATCGTTCTGAGGCACATGAATATTCTCTGTCGTTTTTGTCGGACATACGTTCACCATTGGTGTCAACAAAACTATCATAACCAAAAGCTGATAAAATCTTTTAGGTCTACTTTTCCTTGACCTTCATGGAGATCTGGACAGACTGTTGACCATAGTGTGCTAGTGAACCAGGCAAGTTTGGCCACAACAACACCTGGAAGAAACAAACTTGCCTTTAGGCCACTTAATGTCTGCTCACTCACCACTAAGGAACGTCTCCTTTGCCATCTACTTACTGTAAGTTTGATTTTCTTTATTTGACTGAGACCTGGCAGCAACCCAATTATTTTTGCAGCTTAATCAAGCTGTTTCTCCTAGGTTTGTTTAATCTGCCAACCCTATGCAGCTGGTTGAGGTGGTAGTCTTGCAATACTCTACAATGAGAAGTGGAGAATATCCTCTAAATCTGTGTCTCAGTATATCCCATTTGACTCCATTGTCTTATAAATAAATGGATCTACTCCCACTGCCATGGTATATCGACCAACAAAGCTGAATAAGGACTTTTTAAATTAATTGTCCCGAGTTTTCAAATGTACTTTATTCTATGCCCTCTAATGTTATTTAGCTGGGTGATTTTAATATATAGACATTGTTACTGATACTTTTAGGAGGGGTGTTATATCATGTTTTGATATTTGTTTGCAGCAATTTATAGATTTTCTTACACACTCTAAAGTCCATGTTCATCTTATTTGCTTCTCTGGCATTACTCCTTATACAGTGGTGTGAAAAACTATTTGCCCCCTTCCTGATTTCTTATTCTTTTGCATGTTTGTCACACAAAATGTTTCTGATCATCAAACACATTTAACCATTAGTCAAATATAACACAAGTAAACACAAAATGCAGTTTTAAATGATGGTTTTATTATTTAGGGAGAAAAAAATCCAAACCTACATGGCCCTGTGTGAAAAAGTAATTGCCCCCTGAACCTAATAACTGGTTGGGCCACCCTTAGCAGCAATAACTGCAATCAAGCGTTTGTGATAACTTGCAATGAGTCTTTTACAGCGCTCTGGAGGAATTTTGGCCCACTCATCTTTGCAGAATTGTTGTAATTCAGCTTTATTTGAGGGTTTTCTAGCATGAACCGCCTTTTTAAGGTCATGCCATAGCATCTCAATTGGATTCAGGTCAGGACTTTGACTAGGCCACTCCAAAGTCTTCATTTTGTTTTCTTCAGCCATTCAGAGGTGGATTTGCTGGTGTGTTTTGGGTCATTGTCCTGTTGCAGCACCCAAGATCGCTTCAGCTTGAGTTGAAACAGATGGCGGACATTCTCCTTCAGGATTTTTGGTAGACAGTAGAATTCATGGTTCCATCTATCACAGCAAGCCTTCCAGGTCCTGAAGCAGCAAAACAACCCCAGACCATCACACTACCACCACCATATTTTACTGTTGGTATGATGTTCTTTTCTGAAATGCTGTGTTCCTTTTACGCCAGATGTAACGGGACATTTGCCTTCCAAAAAGTTCAACTTTTGTCTCATCAGTCCACAAGGTATTTTCCCAAAAGTCTTGGCAATCATTGAGATGTTTCTTAGCAAAATTGAGACGAGCCTTAATGTTCTTTTGCTTAACAGTGGTTTGCGTCTTGGAAATCTGCCATGCAGGCCGTTTTGCCCAGTCTCTTTCTTATGGTGGAGTCGTGAACACTGACCTTAATTGAGGCAAGTGAGGCCTGCAGTTCTTTAGACGTTGTCCTGGGGTCTTTTGTGACCTCTCGGATGAGTCGTCTCTGCTCTTGGGGTAATTTTGGTCGGCCGGCCACTCCTGGGAAGGTTCACCACTGTTCCATGTTTTTGCCATTTGTGGATAATGGCTCTCACTGTGGTTCGCTGGAGTCCCAAAGCTTTAGAAATGGCTTTATAACCTTTACCAGACTGATAGATCTCAATTACTTCTGTTCTCATTTGTTCCTGAATTTCTTTGGATCTTGGCATGATGTCTAGCTTTTGAGGTGCTTTTGGTCTACTTCTCTGTGTCAGGCAGCTCCTATTTAAGTGATTTCTTGATTGAAACAGGTGTGGCAGTAATCAGGCCTGGGGGTGGCTATGGAAATTAAACTCAGGTGTGATACACCACATTTAGGTTATTTTTAACAAGGGGGCAATTACTTTTTCACACAGGGCCATGTAGGTTTGGATTTTTTTCTCCCTAAATAATAAAAACCATCATTTAAAAATGCATTTTGTGTTTACTTGTGTTATATTTGACTAATGGTTAAATGTGTTTGATGATCAGAAACATTTTGTGTGACAAACATGCAAAAGAATAAGAAATCAGGAGGGGGCAAATAGTTTTTCACACCACTGTAAGTGTATAGCATCTGATCTGTTCATATCTGACCACAAACCGGTGTCCTTTAATATAAATTTAATATTAAACAATTCAAACCCACTTCGTTCTATCTCATTTCACAACATTAAGAATATTGATTTAACTTCCTGCTTCATTGGAGTTGACAGCCTGCACAGCGGAGACAATTAATTTACAACAGATGAGCTTGTTTCCCTCCCCAGTGAAGGACTATACAGTTTTTTGGATATATTTGCTTCTTTAAAAACTTGGGACCTGATGCATAAGCGGTGCGCGTCGCAGAAATGTTGCGTAAGAACTTTTCCACGTTAAAATCGCGATGTATAAAACCTACACTTGGCGTAAAGCCACGCACTTTTCCACGGTACCTCATACCTTGTCGTACGCAAGTTCTCCGCTCGGTTTTGCAGACTGGCGGCACCCAGGGTCAAAGCAATGGTACTGTTATTGTGTGATTACTCATTATTTTCATGACGCGGCTTTATAAATACACAGAAACTAACCGCATATTGTTTATTAGTGTAATGCATCTAATTGTAATTAACTTGTAACAATATAATGGTCTAGGGTATAGCCATAGTAATCCAAATACCATAACTGCTTTAGCGTTGTTACTCTCACTTCTCCTTCTTCTTCTTCTTCTTTCATCTCCTCCCGTTAGGAGTTGCCACAGCGGATCATCTTTTTCCATATTACTCTCACTGCACCACTCGGAGTATTTATATCACTGTATCAGAGAGTGAATCACAGCCGCAGCAGCTGTCAGCTGATCGTAAAGAGAATTATCGGTATACAGCTTCAAGGACACTCTGTCTCAGCCACTGCAAAACATTTTAAAGCCTTTCCTGTACGAACCTCAGCGGTTTAGAAACAGTTTCATCCCAAGAACTTTAAATGCACTCCATCAATTGCACCTTGTAGAACTGTGTGTACTTATAAGTACAATCACTCCACTGTAAACTTGCAGCACAGTTATAATATTACACAAACTGAGCCACTTTATAAAGCGTGTATTTACATATGATGACGATATCATTTTTAAGGTGAAATGCAGCAAAATATGTTTATTAAATTATACAGATAAACTTTAACTTCATTTAAATAATCTATATTCTTCACTGGGAGTGTCGTGAAGAATAGAATAATTAAACATGTACAAGGAAGATATTTCAATGTTCCTTAAACGTTTTGAAGAATCGGCGCTAAGCTTACAGATGGCTTTACTTCTATTACAGAGCTGATTGTGTGGCGATCGGTTACTTGGGGAAAGAAAAGCACTGACTGCAGTGGCGGCTACGCTAATATATATTGAATATATAAATATAAATATATATTATATAAATTACGCCGTGCGTAGAACTCGCACTATTACATGGCGTAAGCACAAAAGCCGAAATGTGCTTACGTACAGAAAAATCCAGATGCAGGAATCTGTGCGTACTCAACTTCCACATTCTTCCGCTACATAAATCCCCGATCAGCGTGAAAAGTAACGCTCGTGCACGCGCTTTATGTAACACCCCAATTCGTCCCAGAATTACGCCTCTTTGAATATGCAAATGAATATAAATCGCCCTTAAGCTCAGCCTTCTGTGAAAAGACAATGGGAAAAGCAAAGGAAAAAATATAAGAATTTCAGCAAATACCAAGTGGAGGCAAAGAAAAAACATACTATTTGTTCAAATAAACCGTGGTATAATCAACAAAAGGAAGTTGATCGAGTGACATAGCGTGTTGGAGAAACTTGAAAGCTCACATTCACAAAATTGCACAGTGCCAGAAATAAAAAAGAAGTCACATATCAAAGTCGCCGTGAAAAGCCGAGTTGTAGCCCACTGTCTGAGTGTCATATGAAAGCTTATTAGGGTACAGAGAAAAAAGGCACACAGTGGGGAAAAAGCACGAAATGTCAACTTCAATCTCGACATTTCCACTTAAATCACGTAGTTTATTTTGTCATTAATGTAGAACATCATAAACTTCATCTTAAAATCATTTAATTAACCAGTTTCTCAAATCACATCGTAATTAAAGTAGCACGTTAAATGCTTTGTTTTGTATTTGATCTTCTATGTGCTCTGTGTGTGTGAATCACTACTTGCTTTTTAAACCGGCTCTCTTCTTCCAACTGGACACAGAATCCATTACATTCGTGATGTTACAGCTCTCTGAATAACTAAAATACTGAGATGTATACTGTGCGTGATGTCATTTTATGATGATCATTTTTAAACATGATGATAGCAGAGTTAAAGCACGTAGAGAAAGAATTAAACATGGGTTTCACTTCATGAAATAATTTATTGCAGCAGTACTCAGGGGCGGCTCTAGGCTTGTGGTGGCACTGGGCAGAGGAAGAATCGGTGGCTCCTTAAGCCGCCAATGTCAGTAAGGTAGCTTATACGGTGGATGGCCACGTCCGTTGCAGACACTGCATAGCCTCGTGCTCATGACACAAGCATTTAACTTTTGCCGAAATTTGTCACTGCGTTTTTAGCTGTGTTGTTATTTTCTCTTTCTGTTTTATATTCAATATATATTGGCATAGCCGTCACTGCAGTCAGTGCTTTTCTTTCCCCAAGTAACCGATCGCCATACAATCAGCTCTGTAATAGAAGTTAAGCCATCTGTAAGCTTAGCGCCTTCTTCAAAGCGTTTAAGGAACATTGAAATATCTTCGTTGTACATGTTTAATCTATTCTATCATTAACGACACTCCCAGTGAAGAATATAGATTATTTAAATGAAGTTAAAGTTTTATCTGTATAATTTAACAAACATATTTTGCTGAATTTCATCTTAAAAATGATATCGTCATCATATGTAAATATGCGCTTTATAAAGTGGCTCAGGTTGTGCGATATTATAACTGTAGTGCAAGTTTACAGTGGGGTGATTGTACTTATAAGTACAAACAGTTCTACAAGGAGCAATTGATTGAGTGCATTTAAAGTTCTTGGGATGAAACTGTTTCTGAACCGCGAGGTCTGTACAGGAAAGGCTTTAAAATGTTTTGCAGTGGCTGAGACAGCGTGTCCTTAAAGCTGTATACCGATAATTCTCTTTCCGATCAGCTGCTGCTGTGATTCACACTCAGATACAGTGATATAAATACTCCGAGTGGTGCAGTGAGAGTAATATGGAAAAAGATGATCCGCTGTGGCAAATCCTAACGGGAGGAGCTGAAAGAAGAAGGAGAAGTGAGAGTAACAACACTAAAGCAGTTATGGTATTTGGAATACTATGGCTGTTCCCTGGACCATTATTTTGTTACAAGTTAATTACAATCAGATGCATTACACTAATAAACAATATGCTGTTAGTTTCAGTGTATTTATAAAGCCGCGTCATGAAAATAAGGAGTAACCACACAGTAACAGTAGCACTGCTTTGATGCTGGGTGCCGCCAGTCTGCAAAACCGAGCGGAGAACTTGTGTACGACAAGGCATGAGGTACCATGGAAAAGTGCGTGGCTTTACGCCAAGTGTAGGTTTTATACATCGCGATTTGAACGTGGAAAAGTTCTTACGCTAACATTTCTGTGCGTACGCACCGTTTGTACATGAGGCCCCAGGCCTGGAGTTCGACACCCCTGAAATAAAAAGAGTCTTTTGTCTGCAGCAAAAACTACATATTATGCAACACTAATTAGGTCTGGTAAAGGGAATACTAGGGCTTTATTTTCTACAGTAAACAACATACTACAGCCACCTTACCTCAGTTCTACTGCATTGTGTGGTAATGTGCCTCACTGGCATTACCAGCCATTAAATACATTTAGTTTTGTGTCCTCTGCAGTGTAAAGAGTGGCAGCATTTATGGGAAAAAATATAAAGAATAAAAGCTTTACTTATTGTCCAAAGTGAAAATTTCTGTAAGAATACCATGGAAATGTTAAGTCCTTCAAAAAAAACAGGTATTTTTCTTGAATTTCCATACACAATTTGAAACATTGACAGAACATTTTCATGATAAATTATTTTGAAACAGTATTGCAAACATTAAACTGTGAGAGTTTTCATCAATTTTCATTGAATTCCTTACATATTTGAATTTAAACATAAAGTGATGAAAGAAATTCATCCATTATCCAACCTGATATATCCTAACTACAGGTTCATGGGGATCTGCTGGAGCCTATCCCAGCCAACACAGGTAGGAAGGCAGGAAACAAACCTCAGGCAGGGTGCCAGCCCACCACAGGGCACACACCAAGCACAATTTAGAATCGCCAGTGCACCTAACCTTCATATCTTTGGACTGTGGGAGGAAACCGGAGCACCCGGAGGGAACCCAAGCAGACATGGGGAGAACATGCAAACTCCACACAGGAAGGACCCGGGAAATGAACCCGGGTCTCCAAACTGTGAGGCAGCAATGCTACCCACTGCGCCAGAAGAAATAGTATATCTGGTATTTGACATATTGTGCTGGGCTCCTATATGCATGGTAAGATCGGTGTGGACAATGCAGTAAGAGAGGACCAAATCACCCAGTAAACCCCAGCCCGCTACCAACAGCAGCAGCTCCACTAGTAACATCCCTGAAATGGGTTCATAAAAAAGGGAAATGTACGAAAGAGATGCCGAAGGTCTGGCTCCGGGTTAAGGGACTAGATGAAAGAAACTACAGTTGATAGTACATTGTATCCATGACTAAAGAAATCGGCACTACTAAAAATTCTCGTGATTAATTCATCTTGGGATCATGGTGTCCAGAAATGAATTTTCCAGCAGTGGTCAAGAAGGAACGCTCTGTGCCCGCATGGAGTGCTCATCCTGTATGGAGTTGCCGAAGTACCTAAGCGGCAAGATTTTTTCAAAACAGAGAAAACAAACAGCAACAAAATGAAAAAAAGTAAAAGAAAGAAACTGTGTGCCTGGAGAAAAACACAAAAATATTTTCTGATGGTGCTACCCAGCTAGGTTTCCTACTCGCCCATGAACCAGGAGCTCTTAGTCAGCAAGGTCTAACCCTCTGTCCTCCCAACTACAACATGCACTTATTTGATCTTCCTCTGTGGTGGAATGGTGGAGCACTGGTTATCTGTGCCACTTCAAATAAGAGAGACAGGAGCTGGCCTTCTGGTTTTCTGCTTGCAAGGAATATCCGTGTTCAATCCTTGTACCTGTGGGTATCCTCCCAGTCCATGCACATTAAGTTTTTGTGAATTGGCATAGCCAAATTGACTTAAGTGAGTGTGTGCATTTGCTGAGATATGATCTTGTGCCTTGTCCAGTTTTTCCTTCTTTTTGCTTGATGACTGCTGCAAAAGGCTGCAGCTCTCTGACAGTGCTGCTACGTTCAACTGAGTATTCAGAACGAATGAGTGCTCATTGCTCTTCTCATATTAACATTCGTTCATGTTAAGAATAGGGCAGGAATGAAAAAAAAATTTCAAAACTCTGGTGCTTGAAATTTAAACATGTGCTTGGTTGATTTGCAGTTTAGCTAGTTTTCATAACAGGAAATCTCGTTTACAAATTCTGAGACATTGTCTGTTCTTTCTGCGGTGGGCTGGCGCTTTGCCCGGGGTTTGTTCCTGCCTTGATCCCTGTGCTGGCTGGGTTTGGCTCCAGCAGACCCCGTGACCCTGTGTTAGGATATAGCGGGTTGGACAATGACTGACTGACTTTGACATCTCTAGTAATGATTACTTTCTCTAATAATTAAAACACATTTTCCTTTACCTTTGCTATCTTTTGCTTAAGTAAACATTCTCAGCAACGTTGAAAGTAATTTTCCATCGACAGGTCATATTTACTGACAAATAAACACACACAAACACACTCCTTATAATATTGTTTTTCAGAAAGTTCACAATGCTGCTGCCATTGGTTAAACTCCATTGAAAAAAACACACAATGCAAGGAATCCAAAGATCTTTCCATATTTCATTCCATACATACGTTGATAGTGTACCAAAGGACCACTTTATCTGTAGTGTGTTCAGGGCGTATAGTGTTCACTCCGGAGTGTCGATCAGGACACTGGTAAATGATGCAGAGAATTCCACACAGCAGCTTAGATTGAAATTGAACTAATTTATTTGAAGATATACACCTGTATTCGAATAGATATAGGTGTATTTGTATGTGTGGTCTACAATAAAGAATACATAAAACTTATTGATAAATACACAAAGTCCACTAGATGGCAGCATTACTGAAATTAAGCACTAGCTTACTGGCAGTATTGAATCCAAATCAATAACGTAATGAGTACATTTAAACGACTTTACATCTTAACATATAAAAACATACAAGTAAAATGCAAACGAACCCACCTCTCGTCATCAACGCACACTTATCTTAACTTGGTACACTGCTGATTCTTACTTATAACAAACAAATGCTTCTCTATGTGGAATTGACTATTGCGTTACAGGTGTACCTTTTTCGCTTTTTTTTGACATCCCATAATATACACTCTCGTGCATGCTGGGAGGTGCACCTTTAAATGTGATCCGTGTCTCTTTATAATTGATACCTCTCTAACATTGCCGCCCCCAAATATGCTATGCATATTTGCTATTCATTTCAAACAGAAACAAAAAATAATATTAAAGTTATAGTTTATTAGTATCAGAGTCCTGATGTTGAATGTCGGGAAGGGGAATAAGACGAGCAACAGGCCTAGTATAGAGTCTATCCTTCACCTTCACCTCCACAGCTCTTACATGACCATCTGGGCTGGGGAAGGTTCTAACAATTTGGCCTATTAACTAAAGTATATTAGGAAGCTGAGGATCAGCGAGCATGACTACCATTCTTTCTAGTATGTTTTCAGGCTCCTTATGCCACTTCTGTCGGGCCTATAAACTGGGTAAATAGTATTTGACAAAACTTGACCAGAATTGTTCAGTAAGCACTTGACTCTGTCTCCATCTCTGCCGCCCCATCAGCTCATTTACGGGATAGACAACCTGTGGTAGAGAACTATCAGGCCTCCCATCAGATGGATATTAGGTGTAACTGGGTCCAAGTCGGCAATGTTTGATGACACATACCCCAGAGGCTTACTGTTCAAGATTCCCTCTACTTCGATGAGAACTGTTTTAAGTACTTCTTCAGACACTGACTGTGAACCTATTGTGGTGTAAAGGGCCTGCTTCACAGACTGAATTTCTCTCTCCCATGCACCACCAAAATGTGATGCTCCCGGTGGGTTAAAGCGGAAATTGATTTTTTGCTTTGCAAGCAATTTCTGAAGCTCTGAACTAAGGGTGGAAAATGTTTCTCTTAACTCCCTCTCTCCACCATGGAAATTTGTGCCTTGGTCAGACAGTAGCTCGTAGGGTGTGCCCCTTCGAGTTATGAACCTTTGGAGTTCCATTAGGAAGGAATCTGTGTCAATACTAGTGAGAAAATCCAAATGCACACATCGGATAGTGAGACACTTAAAGATAATGCCCCATCTCTTCTCACAACGCCTACCTATCTTAACCTGAAGCGGTCCGAAGCAGTCCATACCAGTGCTGAGAAAGGCAGGTTTTTGAAGCCTCAATCTTGCTAGGGGTAAGTCTGCCATTTTAGGGATAAGGGGCTTTGCCTTCTGTTTACGGCAATCGGTGCAAGTATGTTGGAATTTCTTGAACTGCTTCTCTGCCTTTTAGGATCCAGACATTTCTCCTTAATTCGTGAACACTCTCTTGGGACCTGGATGATGGCGTTTACCATCATATTCTTGAACAATTAATTTAATTACTGGATGGTGAGGGTCTAAAACAATAGGATGAATTGATGACAGCTCAATCTGTTCAATACGCAATCACCCTCCAACTCGCATAAGCTGACATGATGTGTCAAACTCTGGTGCTAAAGTAAGAAGTCGGCTGGTGGCAGGAACAGGCTTTCCATTCTTCAGCAACATATATTCCTCAGGAAAATTGTCTAACTGTGAATTTTGAAAGATAAGAAATTCTGACATTCGATAGTCTTCAGGGGTAGGACTGGTTTGGTCGCCTCTTCTTAGAACTACAGCTTCTACTAGTTCCCTCCATGTATGGTATTCCCTAGGGTTAGGAATTAAAGGAAACATCACAGTACTACCACAGAAGACACTCTTCCATTGCTCTGCTTCAAATTCTGGAACCATAATATTCAGCCTTACTAGCCATTCTGACTCAGGTTTATAAAGGTGTAATGGGCCATGATTCCATCTGTGTGGTACAGACAATTCAGCTAGTGTTCGACCCCGTGTGATATCATCTGCTGGATTCCTGTTGGAGTCCACATACCTCCAAGAATGGGGATCTGTTAATTCTTGAATTTCAGCTATTCTGGTTCCCACAAATACTTTAAAGCGGCAGGATTCAGACTGAAGCCAGGATAACGCAGTTTTGGAATCAGACCACAGAACCACTTGGTTTACTGATAAAGTAAGCTCATTTGCTTTGATGCAACTCTAGATCTGGCCATAATGAAGGTAAGATGAATATTACCATCTTTATCTTTGGTTCTTGGGTAAGAAATGGACCCATAAGCTTGTTCAGATGCATCACAGAATATGTGAATCTGTCTGGTAATAGGAAATAAGTCCATATCAACAGGTGTATAACATCTTGGGATACTAATGTTATCCAGAGTGTGAAGTTCTCTTAATAGATCTTCAGGTAACATAGGGTCATCCCAATCTCTTTGTTTATTCCACAATTTCTGGACCAGGACCTTGGCACGTGTGGTGAATGGAAGAATATACCCCAAAGTATCATACTGACTGGCAATTACTCTGCATATGTGGCACATAGTAACAGTTGTCTTCTGCACTGGATGATACTTGTACTTGAACGTGTCTGAGGAACAATGCCACTTCAAGCCTAAAGTGAATTCTGTGGAATCTGATCGATCCTGAGACAACCAGAGTTCTGTACTGATTGAGCGAGCTTCTTGTGGCAGGTGTTCTAGTATCTTGGGAAAGTTGCTAGTCCATTAACGAAGGTCAAATCCACCATTTGACAAAAGATCTCTTAGTTTGTCTATCAGTTGCTTTGCCCCCTGGGTTGATGGTAGACTCTGCAAATAGTTGTCTACATAGAAGTTCCTTTCAACTAACGATCGGATCTCATCCCCTGATTCAGTGTTGTCCATTACATGTCGTTGAAGAGCAAAAATTGCACAATAAGGACTACAGGTGGTGCCAAAGGAAAGTACTTGCCATTCATAGATAAGGGTGGAAAGACGCGCTATAGCTCAAATGTGATTTATTTGGAGACGCGCTATAGCTCGAATGTTATTTATATAGGGAAGAAAGTACAGTGTCAGGTGCTCATTCAGTGTAATAGGAACCATAGCACAGAGAGATGTGTACACTGCAACAAGTGCACATGTCGTGAATGTAGTAAGGGTGTGTGGGAATTGTTAATATTTGAATGTGATGATTTTATATAGTACGGATCGGAAATCAGCAGTTCTTAGCATTGCACCACGCAAGCTGTCGTATCAACCGCCTACTGTAACTTGCTTTATTTTTTATTCACTTATAGTCTAGAATAAAACTGCACTTGTTTTGTTATACTTGTACACCAACATATGTTTCTGTGTTTGAGCGACACAGTCATGCTCAAAAATAGTTGTGTAATGCCACGAAAAGTGCATAGGCACTGCAGTTCAAGCATTGGTACGAGAATGCAGTCACAAATACGCTGCAGAGCTACACCACATCTTTATGTGAAAACAGCAGTGTCAGATTGGGGGGAGGTAGGGAAGGATCTTGACCCCGACTGAGAGAATGAAAAGTGAATAAAAAAAAAAAACCTAACCTTTACAAGTATCATAAATTACACTAGCTGTTACACACAGAAATCAAATGTATGTTTTTAGTTTGAAATTGTAAGAATAAGAGCAGTTTACTTCTCAAAATTGAATCATGCAGGATCGAACTCATGACCTTTTGATTACTAGTCACCATTACGCTACTGTGGCAGTTGCAACAAGTGTGTCAATGTGGCATGCTAAGGCGCTTTTTTCTGCAGTTATATTTTTGAATAAAAGCATACAGTACTTGTTCTGTTATATTTTTACCTTTTGTGAAACTGTTTCTTTGATATTTGGACTTCAGGCTTCATACATTATATAGTTTATGCCTTCATTTTGTCATTTACTACTACAATATGAAAAACGTTTCTGTTTTAAAAATGTGTTTACACGGATTACTGTAGAAAGCGGAATACACGTGCAATGCGTGTATTCCAAATAATGATCTATTATTTCCACTCTAAAACTCCACTTCACTCCCAGATAATCATTCAAGGCATGAGCTGGGAGAAGTTTGTGCACGCGTTCTAAGTCGGTGGGGATGGAATAGCCGGCTACTTGCAACTTTCTTTATCAGCACATTTAGATTAACAAAAGGCGCTGGCGGAGAAGTGAGAACGGTTTTAAGAAGCGATCTAAGGTGGGACGGATCTACGAGTTCTTTCGTAGGCTCTGGTAATTCTAGTGTTAATAACACTGTGCTGCTGTCCCGTCTGAGCAGAGTGCAACATGGGAGGAGAAGAACAGTGTTGTTCGTGTGGTATTGAATAGGTTTGAGTCAGTTCTAGTGGCTCCGATTTCCGAAGATCTTGATATTGTCTAATAGGAGTATGCAATAAAAAACTTGGTTGTGGAGAGCAATGGTTTACAGATCCATACATAGGAGAAGATTCTTCACATACATATTGAATGCCTGGGGGTTCTGGAACCATAAGAGCTTGCTGCTTTCCTGATGGGCTATGATGAATGAAGTTTCGGCCCGTACTAGGTTCGCTGTCGTCAAAAGAGGCGTTTTCTTGTTTATCTGCCACTTGTCTATGCCACAGAGTGGGTACTGGTGGAGTATTTCGATCAAATTTAAAGGCAATCTTCTCTGCTGATCTATTACGAGTTATGGATGTAGGCACTGGGGGAACTTGATCTTGGGTCAGTTGCCTGTGGGTTGAGGGCAGTTGTTCATTTATTTGTAACTGCTCTTGAATGCTTACCTGCATCTCCCATAAGCGCCTGATCTCCTCTCTCATGGACTGTGTAATCTGTCTTAACTGTTGATTCTCAAGTTCAAGGTCGTGAATAACTAATTTGGATCTCAGTAGTAAGAAATCAGCATCTTCTGTTTGAAGTAAAGGTGTTTTCACATCTTGTACATCCCACCGATCCACTGCAGTGTGCAATTTATTCTCTCCTCCATAGGAACTGTACTGACTGGTAGGAGATGAGGCTGTAAAGTAATTTGTTGACTTCATTGGAATTTAGTATTTATTGGTGTACTGTTGATACCTTTTCTTATCTGGTGATGGGTGTGCTTTATGGGCCACAGTTGGTGAAAGGAACTTGACGAGGATACTGTACTTCAAATTCTTTAAGATAGGCTGGTGGACGGGTCAAGCGTTGAGGGCGGTCACTGTAGGACTGATACTCTGACATCCTTCTTCCGTTGTAAACACACTATCCGGCTCAAAGGACCAAATTTTGTAGCAAAGGACCACTTTATCTGTAATGTGTTCAGGGCGTATAGTGTTCACTTGGTGTTGATCAGGACACGGGTAAATGATGCAGAGAATTCCACACAGCAGCTTAGATTGAAATTGAACTAATTTATTTGAAGATACACACCTGTATTCGAATAGGTATAGGTGTATTTGTATGTGTGGTCTACAATAAAAGAATACATAAAACTTATTGATAAAGTACACAAAGTCCACTTGATGGAAGTATTACTGAAATTAAGCACTAGCTTAGCAGTATAGAATCCAAATCAATAACTTAATCAGTACATTTAAACAACTTTACATATAACATATAAAAACATACAATACAAGTAAAATGCAAACGAACCCACCTCTGGTCATCAACGCACACTTATCTTAACTTGGTTCACTGCTGATTCTTATTTATAACAAACAAATGCTTCTCAAAGCAGAATTGACTATTGCAGCACACGTGTCCCTCCCTCGCTTTTTGACATCCCATAATATACACTCGTGCATCCTGGGAGGTGCACCATTAAATGTGATCCGTGTCTCTTTATAATTGATACCTCTCTAACAGATAGAAACGTAAATGCATGCATATTGACAGGTAATATTGTTCATGCCAAGCTTCCTAGACTCGAGGCATAAACTCCTTTGGAAAAAATCGTGGTTGAAATCGAAATATTCTCACTGTTATGACATCAGTAAATCAACTTCACTGAAAACAATATTTGGGATGTTGCCCTCGGGGTAAAACGGGAAGAATGGGAAAAATACGTTCCCTTTCGCGAATTCTGCCTGCTTACAAGCTCAGATACCTGGTAGATAGGAGTTTTTAAAGGTAAATTCAGCACATTTTCTTCTCATATTATATTCTTGAACGAGTACAGGATCAGAGTGCACGCACAAATTTACAGGTATAATTCTTCAAGTGTAAATTGCGAAATCTTTCACGGTCTAAACACGTGGAATTGCTTAACAGACAACAAGCCGTTTACCGGGGAAAATTCTGCATTATTTTCTACAGACAATGAACATTGTTGAAGATCGATTCCAAGGGGAAAAAAGACGAAAATGTAGAGGCTGCGTCCCGCTCTCTTACTCAGGCTGGGTCACAGCGCCTGCTCACGGCGCGATCCCGCTACTGACCGACACGGGACTTTGACCTGCTCCGTTTCCGACCTTGGCCGGTTCGCCCTCCTTAAACGACCTGGCAGCCCCGGGCTCCCCCAGGAGCACCATATCGATGCCGAACTTAGCTCGGACACCCGTTCGACACAGGCTACTGCCACCCAGGGCTCCTGAGCTCAAGCGATCCTTCAACCTCAGCCTCCCGAGAAGCCAGGATTACAGACACGCGCCACCGCGTCTGGCGAGTGCTGACTTTGCGGGTGCTGTTCTCGAGGATAAGCTTCGCTCGTTCTTCAGCACGGGCCTGTAACATGCAGCTAATTGCTTTCACTGAGAAAAATGCTAACCACCAACAACAAAGGGCTGCTTTGCAAAAGTCTGATAGAAGCCTAATCAATTTCGCGCAAAACACACGCTACAAATTGCAGTTCACTTGCTTTAGAGTTTTCAGATACAAACGTAAAACTCCCACAAAGCCCTCCGACCCCCACACTCATTTCCTCTCTGTAGTGTTCTCTAGATTGTAGTACTGTAGTGACGCACTCAGAATAACGTTTCAAATGTTATTTGTTAACCCTGTTTAACCAACAACCCATACAGCGTGCCTTTTCATAATTCATCCATTGACATTAATATTCCAATACGGCGTGAATTTCTTCAACCCTTTAAATGCAGCTGGTTTGAAAAGGTTTTTTTGGTGGTTCTTGCAACACGTTCAGAAGTTGAGAATTTTCCCTTTTTTAAATTTTTTCTGTACCCAAAAGTTTTTTTTATCCCATTTGGACCTATTTGGTTCTAATTTTGTTAAAATGGATCTACTCCCACTGCCATGGTATATCGACCAACAAAGCTGAATAAGGACTTTTTAAATTAATTGTCCCGAGTTTTCAAATGTACTTTATTCTATGCCCTCTAATGTTATTTAGCTGGGTGATTTTAATATATAGACATTGTTACTGATACTTTTAGGAGGGATGTTATATCATGTTTTGATATTTGTTTGCAGCAATTTATAGATTTTCTTACACACTCTAAAGTCCATATTCATCTTATTTGCTTCTCTGGCATTACTCCTTATACAGTGGTGTGAAAACTATTTGCCCCTTCCTGATTTCTTATTCTTTTGCATGTTTGTCACACAAAATGTTTCTGATCATCAAACACATTTAACCATTAGTCAAATATAACACAAGTAAACACAAAATGCAGTTTTAAATGATGGTTTTATTATTTAGGGAGAAAAAAATCCAAACCTACATGGCCCTGTGTGAAAAAGTAATTGCCCCTGAACCTAATAACTGGTTGGGCCACCCTTAGCAGCAATAACTGCAATCAAGTGTTTCATGATAACTTGCAATGAGTCTTTTACAGCGCTCTGGAGGAATTTTGGCCCACTCATCTTTGCAGAATTGTTGTAATTCAGCTTTATTTGAGGGTTTTCTAGCATGAACCGCCTTTTAAGGTCATGCCATAGCATCTCAATTGTATTCAGGTCAGGACTTTGACTAGGCCACTCCAAAGTCTTCATTTTGTTTTCTTCAGCCATTCAGAGGTGGATTTGCTGGTGTGTTTTGGGTCATTGTCCTGTTGCAGCACCCAAGATCGCTTCAGCTTGAGTTGACGAACAGATGGCGGACATTCTCCTTCAGGATTTTTGGTAGACAGTAGAATTCATGGTTCCACCTATCACAGCAAGCCTTCCAGGTCCTGAAGCAGCAAAACAACCCCAGACCATCACACTACCACCACCATATTTTACTGTTGGTATGATGTTCTTTTCTGAAATGCTGTGTTCCTTTTACCAGATGTAACGGGACATTTGCCTTCCAAAAAGTTCAACTTTTGTCTCATCAGTCCACAAGGTATTTTCCCAAAAGTCTTGGCAATCATTGAGATGTTTCTTAGCAAAATTGAGACGAGCCTTAATGTTCTTTTGCTTAACAGTGGTTTGCGTCTTGGAAATCTGCCATGCAGGCCGTTTTTGCCCAGTCTCTTTCTTATGGTGGAGTCGTGAACACTGACCTTAATTGAGGCAAGTGAGGCCTGCAGTTCTTTAGACGTTGTCCTGGGGTCTTTTTGTGACCTCTCGGATGAGTCGTCTCTGCGCTCTTGGGGTAATTTTGGTCGGCCGGCCACTCCTGGGAAGGTTCACCACTGTTCCATGTTTTTGCCATTTGTGGATAATGGCTCTCACTGTGGTTAAGCTGGAGTCCCAAAGCTTTAGAAATGGCTTTATAACCTTTACCAGACTGATAGATCTCAATTACTTCTGTTCTCATTTGTTCCTGAATTTCTTTGGATCTTGGCATGATGTCTAGCTTTTGAGGTGCTTTTGGTCTACTTCTCTGTGTCAGGCAGCTCCTATTTAAGTGATTTCTTGATTGAAACAGGTGTGGCAGTAATCAGGCCTGGGGTGGCTGTGGAAATTAAACTCAGGTGTGATACACCACAGTTAGGTTATTTTTAACAAGGGGGCAATTACTTTTTCACACAGGGCCATGTAGGTTTGGATTTTTTTTCTCCCTAAATAATAAAAACCATCATTTAAAAATGCATTTTGTGTTTACTTGTGTTATATTTGACTAATGGTTAAATGTGTTTGATGATCAGAAACATTTTGTGTGACAAACATGCAAAAGAATAAGAAATTAGGAAGGGGGCAAATAGTTTTTCACACCACTGTAAGTGTATAGCATCTGATCTGTTCATATCTGACCACAAACCGGTGTCCTTTAATATAAATTTAATATTAAACAATTCAAACCACTTCGTTCTATCTCATTTCACAACATTAAGAATATTGATTTAACTTCCTGCTTCATTGGAGTTGACAGCCTGCACAGCGGAGACAATTAATTTACAACAGATGAGCTTGTTTCCCTCCCCAGTGAAGGACTATACAGTTTTTTGGATATATTTGCTTCTTTAAAAACTTGGGACCTGATGCATAAACGGTGCGTACGCACAGAAATGTTGCGTAAGAACTTTTCCACGTTAAAATCGCGATGTATAAAACCTACACTTGGCGTAAAGCCACGCACTTTTCCACGGTACCTCATACCTTGTCGTGCATAAGTTCTCCGCCGGTTTTGCAGACTGGCGGCACCCAGGGTCAAAGCAATGGTACTGTTATTGTGTGATTACTCATTATTTTCATGGCGTCTTTATAAATACACAGAAACTAACCGCATATTGTTTATTAGTGTAATGCATCTAATTGTAATTAACTTGTAACAATATAATGGTCTAGGGTATAGCCATAGTAATCCAAATACCATAACTGCTTTAGCGTTGTTACTCTCACTTCTCCTTCTTCTTCTTCTTCTTTCATCTCCTCCCGTTAGGAGTTGCCACAGCGGATCATCTTTTTCCATATTACTCTCACTGCACCACTCAGAGTATTTATATCACTGTATCAGAGAGTGAATCACAGCCGCAGCAGCTGTCAGCCGATCGTAAAGAGAATTATCGGTATACAGCTTCAAGGACACTCTGTCTCAGCCACTGCAAAACATTTTAAAGCCTTTCCTGTACGAACCTCGCGGTTTAGAAACAGTTTCATCCCAAGAACTTTAAATGCACTCCATCAATTGCACCTTGTAGAACTGTGTGTACTTATAAGTACAATCACTCCACTGTAAACTTGCAGCACAGTTATAATATTACACAAACTGAGCCACTTTATAAAGCGTGTATTTACATATGATGACGATATCATTTTTAAGGTGAAATGCAGCAAAATATGTTTATTAAATTATACAGATAAACTTTAACTTCATTTAAATAATCTATATTCTTCACTGGGAGTGTCGTGAAGAATAGAATAATTAAACATGTACAAGGAAGATATTTCAATGTTCCTTAAACGTTTTGAAGAATCGGCGCTAAGCTTACAGATGGCTTTACTTCTATTACAGAGCTGATTGTGTGGCGATCGGTTACTTGGGGAAAGAAAAGCACTGACTGCAGTGACGGCTACGCCAATATATATTGAATATATAAATATAAATATATATTATATAAATTACGCGTCGCATTAGAACTCGCACTATTACATGGCGTAAGCACAAAAGCCGAAATGTGCTTACGTACAGAAAAATCCAGATGCAGGAATCTGTGCGTACTCCAACTTCCACATTCTTCCGCTACATAAATCCCCGATCAGCGTGAAAAGTAACGCTCGTGCACGCTTTATGTAACACCCCAATTCGTCCCAGAATTACGCCTCTTTGAATATGCAAATGAATATAAATCGCCCTTAAGCTCAGCCTTCTGTGAAAAGACAATGGGAAAAGCAAAGGAAAAATATAAGAATTTCAGCAAATACCAAGTGGAGGCAAAGAAAAAACATACTATTTGTTCAAATAAACCGTGGTATAATCAACAAAAGGAAGTTGATCGAGTGACATAGCGTGTTGGAGAAACTTGAAAGCTCACATTCACAAAATTGCACAGTGCCAGAAATAAAAAAGAAGTCACATATCAAAGTCGCCGTGAAAAGCCGAGTTGTAGCCCACTGTCTGAGTGTCATATGAAAGCTTATTAGGGTACAGAGAAAAAAGGCACACAGTGGGGAAAAAGCACGAAATGTCAACTTCAATCTCGACATTTCCACTTAAATCACGTAGTTTATTTTGTCATTAATGTAGAACATCATAAACTTCATCTTAAAATCATTTAATTAACCAGTTTCTCAAATCACATCGTAATTAAAGTAGCACGTTAAATGCTTTGTTTTGTATTTGATCTTCTATGTGCTCTGTGTGTGTGAATCACTACTTGCTTTTTAAACCGGCTCTCTTCTTCCAACTGGACACAGAATCCATTACATTCGTGATGTTACAGCTCTCTGAATAACTAAAATACTGAGATGTATACTGTACGTGATGTCATTTTTATGATGATATGAGTTAAAGCATGTAATTAAACATGGGTTTCACTTCAATGAAATAATTCATTGCAGCAGTACTCAGGGGCGGCTCTAGGCTTGTGGTGGCTCTGGGCAGAGAAAGAATCGGTGGCTCCTTAAGCCCGCCAATGTCAGTAAGGTAGCTTATACACGGTGGATGGCCACGTCCGTTGCAGACACTGCATAGCCGCCGTGCTCATGACACAAGCATTTAACTTTTGCGAAATTTGTCACTGCGTTTTAGCTGTGTTGTTATTTTCTTTCTGTTTTATATTCAATATATATTGGCTTAGCCGTCACTGCAGTCAGTGCTTTTCTTTCCCAAAGTAACCGATCGCCATACAATCAGCTCTGTAATGGAAGTTAAGCCATCTGTAAGCTTAGCGATTCTTCAAAACGTTTAAGGAACATTGAAATATCTTCGTTGTACATGTTTATTCTTTTATTAACGACACTCCCAGTGAAGAATATAGATTATTTAAATGAAGTTAAAGTTTTATCTGTATAATTTAACAAACATATTTTGCTGAATTTCATCTTAAAAATGATATCGTCATCATATGTAAATATGCGCTTTATAAAGTGGCTCAGGTTGTGCGATATTATAACTGTAGTGCAAGTTTACAGTGGGGTGATTGTACTTATAAGTACACACAGTTCTACAAGGAGCAATTGATTGAGTGCATTTAAAGTTCTTGGGATGAAACTGTTTCTGAACCGCGAGGTCTGTACAGGAAAGGCTTTAAAATGTTTTGCAGTGGCTGAGACAGCGTGTCCTTAAAGCTGTATACCGATAATTCTCTTTCCGATCAGCTGCTGCTGTGATTCACACTCAGATACAGTGATATAAATACTCCGAGTCGTGCAGTGAGAGTAATATGGAAAAAGAGGATCCGCTGTGGCAAATCCTAACGGGAGGAGCTGAAAGAAGAAGGAGAAGTGAGAGTAACAACACTAAAGCAGTTATGGTATTTGGAATACTATGGCTGTTCCCTGGACCATTATTTTGTTACAAGTTAATTACAATCAGATGCATTACACTAATAAACAATATGCTGTTAGTTTCAGTGTATTTATAAAGCCGCGTCATGAAAATAATGAGTAACCACACAGTAACAGTAGCACTGCTTTGATGCTGGGTGCCGCCAGTCTGCAAAACCGAGCGGAGAACTTGTGTACGACAAGGCATGAGGTACCATGGAAAAGTGCGTGGCTTTACGCCAAGTGTAGGTCTTATACATCGCGATTTGAACGTGGAAAAGTTCTTACGCAACATTTCTGTGCGTACGCACCGTTTGTACATGAGGCCCCAGGCCTGGAGTTCGACACCCCTGAAATAAAAAGGAGTCTTTTGTCTGCAGCAAAAACTACATATTATGCAACACTAATTAGGTCTGGTAAAGGGAATACTAGGGCTTTATTTTCTACAGTAAACAACATACTACAGCCACCTTACCTCAGTTCTACTGCATTGTGTGGTAATGTGCCTCACTGGCATTACCAGCCATTAAATACATTTAGTTTTGTGTCCTCTGCAGTGTAAAGAGTGGCAGCATTTATGGGAAAAAAATATAAAGAATAAAAGCTTTCCTTATTGTCCAAAGTGAAAATTTCTGTAAGAATACCATGGAAATGTTAAGTCCTTGAAAACAAACAGGTATTTTTCTTGAATTTACATACACAATTTGAAACATTGACAGAACATTTTCTTGATAAATTATTTTGAAACAGCATTGCAAACATTAAAATGTGAGAGTTTTCATCAATTTTCATTGAATTCCTTACATATTTGAATTTAAACATAAAGTGATGAAAAAAATTCATCCATTATCCAACCTGATATATCCTAACTACAGGTTCATGGGGATCTGCTGGAGCCAATCCCAGCCAACACAGGTAGGAAGGCAGGAAACAAACCTCAGGCAGGGTGCCAGCCCACCACAGGGCACACACCAAGCACAATTTAGAATCGCCAGTGCACCTAACCTTCATATCTTTGGACTGTGGGAGGAAACCGGAGCACCCGGAGGGAACAAGCAGACATGGGGAGAACATGCAAACTCCACACAGGAAGGACCCGGGAAATGAACCCGGGTCTCCTAACTGTGAGGCAGCAATGCTACCCACTGCGCCAGAAGAAATAGTATATCTGGTATTTGACATATTGTGCTGGGCTCCTATATGCATGGTAAGATCGGTGTGGACAATGCAGTAAGAGAGGACCAAATCACCCAGTAAACCCCAGCCCGCTACCAACAGCAGCAGCTCCACTAGTAACATCCCTGAAATGGGTTCATAAAAAAGGGAAATGTACGAAAGAGATGCGAAGGTCTGGCTCGGGTTAAGGGACTAGATGAAAGAAAGTACAGTTGATAGTACATTGTATCCATGACTAAAGAAATCGGCACTACTAAAAATTCTCGTGATTAATTCATCTTGGGATCATGGTGTCCAGAAATGAATTTTCCAGCAGTGGTCAAGAAGGAACGCTCTGTGCCCGCATGGAGTGCTCATCCTGTATGGAGTTGCCAAGTACCTAAGCGCAAGATTTTTTCAAAACAGAGAAACAAACAGCAACAAAATGAAAAAAAGTAAAAGAAAGAAACTGTGTGCCTGGAGAAAAACACAATAATATTTTCTGGACGGTGAAGCTAGGTTTCCTACTCGCCCATGAACCAGGAGCTCTTAGTCAGCAAGGTCTAACCCTCTGTCCTCCCAACTACAACATGCACTTATTTGATCTTCCTCTGTGGTGGAATGGTGGAGCACTGGCTATCTGTGCCACTTCAAATAAGAGAGACAGGAGCTGGCCTTCTGGTTTTCTGCTTGCAAGGAATATCCGTGTTCAATCCTTGTACCTGTGGGTATCCTCCCAGTCCATGCACATTAAGTTTTTGTGAATTGGCATAGCCAAATTGACTTAAGTGAGTGTGTGCATTTGCTGAGATATGATCTTGTGCCTTGTCCAGTTTTTCCTTCTTTTTGCTTGATGACTGCTGCAAAAGGCTGCAGCTCTCTGACAGTGCTGCTACGTTCAACTGAGTATTCAGAACGAATGAGTGCTCATTGCTCTTCTCATATTAACATTCGTTCATGTTAAGAATAGGGCAGGAATGAAAAAAAAATTTCAAAACTCTGGTGCTTGAAATTTAAACATGTGCTTGGTTGATTTGCAGTTTAGCTAGTTTTCATAACAGGAAATCTCGTTTACAAATTCTGAGACATTGTCTGTTCTTTCTGCGGTGGGCTGGCGCTTTGCCGGGGTTTGTTCCTGCCTTGATCCCTGTGCTGGCTGGGTTTGGCTCCAGCAGACCCGTGACCCTGTGTTAGGATATAGCGGGTTGGACAATGACTGACTGACTTGATATCTCTAGTAATGATTACTTTCTCTAATAATTAAAACACATTTTCCTTTACCTTTGCTGTCTTTTGCTTAAGTAAACATTCTCAGCAACGTTGAAAGTAATTTTCCATCGACAGGTCATATTTACTGACAAATAAACACACACAAACACACTCCTTATAATATTGTTTTTCAGAAAGTTCACAATGCTGCTGCCATTGGTTAAACTCCATTGAAAAAAACACACAATGCAAGGAATCCAAAGATCTTTCCATATTTCATTCCATACATACGTTGATAGTGTACCAAAGGACCACTTTATCTGTAGTGTGTTCAGGGTGTATAGTGTTCACTCGGAGTGTCGATCAGGACACTGGTAAATGATGCAGAGAATTCCACACAGCAGCTTAGATTGAAATTGAACTAATTTATTTGAAGATATACACCTGTATTCGAATAGATATAGGTGTATTTGTATGTGTGGTCTACAATAAAGAATACATAAAACTTATTGATAAATACACAAAGTCCACTAGATGGCAGCATTACTGAAATTAAGCACTAGCTTACTGGCAGTATTGAATCCAAATCAATAACGTAATGAGTACATTTAAACGACTTTACATCTTAACATATAAAAACATACAAGTAAAATGCAAACGAACCCATCTCTCGTCATCAACGCACACTTATCTTAACTTGGTACACTGCTGATTCTTACTTATAACAAACAAATGCTTCTCTATGTGGAATTGACTATTGCGTTACAGGTGTACCTTTTTCGCTTTTTTTTGACATCCCATAATATACACTCTCGTGCATGCTGGGAGGTGCACCTTTAAATGTGATCCGTGTCTCTTTATAATTGATACCTCTCTAACATTGCCGCCCCCAAATATGCTATGCATATTTGCTATTCATTTCAAACAGAAACAAAAAATAATATTAAAGTTATGGTTTATTAGTATCAGAGTCCTGATGTTGAATGTCGGGAAGGGGAATAAGACGAGCAACAGGCCTAGTATAGAGTCTATCCTTCACCTTCACCTCCACAGCTCTTACATGACCATCTGGGCTGGGGAAGGTTCTAACAATTTGGCCTATTAACTAAAGTATATTAGGAAGCTGAGGATCAACGAGCATGACTACCATTCTTTCTAGTATGTTTTCAGGCTCCTTATGCCACTTCTGTCGGGCCTCTAAACTGGGTAAATAGTATTTGACAAAACTTGACCAGAATTGTTCAGTAAGCACTTGACTCTGTCTCCATCTCTGCCGCCCCATCAGCTCATTTACGGGATAGACAACCTGTGGTAGAGAACTATCAGGCCTCCCCATCAGATGGATATTAGGTGTAACTGGGTCCAAGTCGGCAATGTTTGATGACACATACCCCAGAGACTTACTGTTCAAGATTCCCTCTACTTCGATGAGAACTGTTTTAAGTACTTCTTCAGACACTGACTGTGAACCTATTGTGGTGTAAAGGGCCTGCTTCACAGACTGAATTTCTCTCTCCCATGCACCACCAAAATGTGATGCTCCCGGTGGGTTAAAGCGGAAATTGATTTTTTGCTTTGCAAGCAATTTCTGAAGCTCTGAACTAAGAGTGGAAAATGTTTCTCTTAACTCCCTCTCTCCACCATGGAAATTTGTGCCTTGGTCAGACAATAGCTCGTAGGGTGTGCCCCTTCGAGTTATGAACCTTCGGAGTTCCATTAGGAAGGAATCTGTGTCAATACTAGTGAGAAAATCCAAATGCACACATCGGATAGTGAGACACTTAAAGATAATGCCCCATCTCTTCTCACAACGCCTACCTATCTTAACCTGAAACGGTCCGAAGCAGTCCATACCAGTGCTGAGAAAGGCAGGTTTTTGAAGCCTCAATCTTGCTAGGGGTAAGTCTGCCATTTTAGGGATAAGGGGCTTTGCCTTCTGTTTACGGCAATCGGTGCAAGTATGTTGGAATTTGCGAACTGCTTCTCTGCCTTTTAGGATCCAGACATTTCTCCTTAATTCGGCGAACACTCTCTTGGGACCTGGATGATGACGTTTACCATCATATTCTTGAACAATTAATTTAATTACTGGATGGTGAGGGTCTAAAACAATAGGATGAATTGATGACAGCTCAATCTGTTCAATACGGCGCAATCACCCTCCAACTCGCATAAGCTGACATGATGTGTCAAACTCTGGTGCTAAAGTAAGAAGTCGGCTGGTGGCAGGAACAGGCTTTCCATTCTTCAGCAACATATATTCCTCAGGAAAATTGTCTAACTGTGAATTTTGAAAGATAAGAAATTCTGACATTCGATAGTCTTCAGGGTAGGACTGGTTTGGTCGCCTCTTCTTAGAACTACAGCTTCTACTAGTTCCCTCCATGTATGGTATTCCCTAGGGTTAGGAATTAAAGGAAACATCACAGTACTACCACAGAAGACACTCTTCCATTGCTCTGCTTCAAATTCTGGAACCATAATATTCAGCCTTACTAGCCATTCTGACTCAGGTTTATAAAGGTGTAATGGGCCATGATTCCATCTGTGTGGTACAGACAATTCAGCTAGTGTTCGACCCCGTGTGATATCATCTGCTGGATTCCTGTTGGAGTCCACATACCTCCAAGAATGGGGATCTGTTAATTCTTGAATTTCAGCTATTCTGGTTCCCACAAATACTTTAAAGCGGCAGGATTCAGACTGAAGCCAGGATAACGCAGTTTTGGAATCAGACCACAGAACCACTTGGTTTACTGATAAAGTAAGCTCATTTGCTTTGATGCAACTCTAGATCTGGCCATAATGAAGGTAAGATGAATATTACCATCTTTATCTTTGGTTCTTGGGTAAGAAATGGACCCATAAGCTTGTTCAGATGCATCACAGAATATGTGAATCTGTCTGGTAATAGGAAATAAGTCCATATCAACAGGTGTATAACATCTTGGGATACTAATGTTATCCAGAGTGTGAAGTTCTCTTAATAGATCTTCAGGTAACATAGGGTCATCCCAATCTCTTTGTTTATTCCACAATTTCTGGACCAGGACCTTGGCACGTGTGGTGAATGGAAGAATATACCCCAAAGTATCATACTGACTGGCAATTATTCTGCATATGTGGCACATAGTAACAGTTGTCTTCTGCACTGGATGAGACTTGTACTTGAACGTGTCTGAGGAACAATGCCACTTCAAGCCTAAAGTGAATTCTGTGGAATCTGATCGATCCTGAGACAACCAGAGTTCTGTACTGATTGAACGAGCTTCTTGTGGCAGGTGTTCTAGTATCTTGGGAAAGTTGCTAGTCCATTAACGAAGGTCAAATCCACCATTTGACAAAAGATCTCTTAGTTTGTCTATCAGTTGCTTTGCCCCCTGGGTTGATGGTAGACTCTGCAAATAGTTGTCTATATAGAAGTTCCTTTCAACTAAGGATCGGATCTCATCCCCTGATTCAGTGTTGTCCATTACATGTCGTTGAAGAGCAAAAATTGCACAATAATGACTACAGGTGGTGCCAAAGGAAAGTACTTGCCATTCATAGATAGGGGGGGAAAGACGCGCTATAGCTCAAATGTGATTTATTTGGAGACGCGCTATAGCTCGAATGTTATTTATATAGGGAAAGAAAGTACAGTGTCAGGTGCTCATTCAGTGTAATAGGAACCATAGCACAGAGAGATGTGTACACTGCAACAAGTGCACATGTCGTGAATGTAGTAAGGGTGTGTGGAATTGTTAATATTTGAATGTGATGATTTTATATAGTACGGATCGGAAATCAGCAGTTCTTAGCATTGCACCACGCAAGCTGTCGTATCAACCGCCTACTGTAACTTGCTTTATTTTTTATTCACTTATAGTCTAGAATAAAACTGCACTTGTTTTGTTATACTTGTACACCAACATATGTTTCTGTGTTTGAGCGACACAGTCATGCTCAAAAAATAGTTGTGTAATGCCACGAAAAGTGCACGCAGGCACTGCAGTTCGCAAGCATTGGTACGAGAATGCAGTCACAAATACGCTGCAGAGCTACACCACATCTTTATGTGAAAACAGCAGTGTCAGATTGGGGAGGTAGGGAAGGATCTTGACCCCGACTGATAGAATGAAAAGTGAATAAAAAAAAAACCTAACCTTTACAAGTATCATAAATTACACTAGCTGTTACACACAGAAATCAAATGTATGTTTTTAGTTTGAAATAGTAAGAATAAGAGCAGTTTACTTCTCAAAATTGAATCATGCAGGATCGAACTCATGACCTTTTGATTACTAGTCACCATTACGCTACTGTGGCAGTTGCAACAAGTGTGTCAATGTGGCATGCTAAGGCGGCTTTTTTTCTGCAGTTATATTTTTGAATAAAAGCATACAGTACTTGTTCTGTTATATTTTTTACCTTTTGTGAAACTGTTTCTTTGATATTTGGACTTCAGGCTTCATACATTATATAGTTTATGCCTTCATTTTGTCATTTACTACTACAATATGAAAAACGTTTCTGTTTTAAAAATGTGTTTACACGGATTACTGTAGAAACGGAATACACGTGCAATGCGTGTATTCCAAATAATGATCTATTATTTCCACTCTAAAACTCCACTTCACTCCCAGATAATCATTCAAGGCATGAGCTGGGAGAAGTTTGTGCACGTTCTAAGTCGGTGGGGGATGGAATAGCCGGCTACTTGCAACTTTTCTTTATCAGCACATTTAGATTAACAAAAGACGCTGGCGGAGAAGTGAGAACGGTTTTAAGAAGCGATCTAAGGTGGGACGGATCTACGAGTTCTTTCGTAGGCTCTGGTAATTCTAGTGTTAATAACACTGTGCTGCTGTCCCGTCTGAGCAGAGTGCAACATGGGAGGAGAAGAACAGTGTTGTTCGTGTGGTATTGAATAGGTTTGAGTCAGTTCTAGTGGCTCCGATTTCCGAAGATCTTGATATTGTCTAATAGGAGTATGCAATAAAAAACTTGGTTGTGGAGAGCAATGGTTTACAGATCCATACATAGGAGAAGATTCTTCACATACGTATTGAATGCCTGGGGGTTCTGGAACCATAAGAGCTTGCTGCTTTCCTGATGGGCTATGATGAATGAAGTTTCGGCCCGTACTAGGTTCGCTGTCGTCAAAAGAGGCGTTTTCTTGTTTATCTGCCACTTGTCTATGCCACAGAGTGGGTACTGGTGGAGTATTTCGATCAAATTTAAAGGCAATCTTCTCTGCTGATCTATTACGAGTTATGGATGTAGGCACTGGGGGAACTTGATCTTGGGTCAGTTGCCTGTGGGTTGAGGGCAGTTGTTCATTTATTTGTAACTGCTCTTGAATGCTTACCTGCATCTCCCATAAGCGCCTGATCTCCTCTCTCATGGACTGTGTAATCTGTCTTAACTGTTGATTCTCAAGTTCAAGGTCGTGAATAACTAATTTGGATCTCAGTAGTAAGAAATCAGCATCTTCTGTTTGAAGTAAAGGTGTTTTCACATCTTGTACATCCCACCGATCCACTGCAGTGTGCAATTTATTCTCTCCTCCATAGGAACTGTACTGACTGGTAGGAGATGAGGCTGTAAAGTAATTTGTTGACTTCATTGGAATTTAGTATTTATTGGTGTACTGTTGATACCTTTTCTTATCAGGTGATGGGCGTGCTTTATGGGCCACAGATGGTAAAGGAACTTGACCAGGATACTGAACTTCAAATTCTTTAAGATAGGCTGGTGGACGGGTCAAGCGTTGAGGACGGTCACTGTAGGACTGATACTCTGACATCCTTCTTCCGTTGTAAACACACTATCCGGCTCAAAGGACCAAATTTTGTAGCAAAGGACCACTTTATCTGTAATGTGTTCAGGACGTATAGTGTTCACTCCGGAGTGTTGATCAGGACACGGGTAAATGATGCAGAGAATTCCACACAGCAGCTTAGATTGAAATTGAACTAATTTATTTGAAGATACACACCTGTATTCGAATAGGTATAGGTGTATTTGTATGTGTGGTCTACAATAAAAAAGAATACATAAAACTTATTGATAAAGTACACAAAGTCCACTTGATGGAAGTATTACTGAAATTAAGCACTAGCTTAGCAGTATAGAATCCAAATCAATAACTTAATCAGTACATTTAAACAACTTTACATATAACATATAAAAACATACAATACAAGTAAAATGCAAACGAACCCACCTCTGGTCATCAACGCACACTTATCTTAACTCGGTTCACTGCTGATTCTTATTTATAACAAACAAATGCTTCTCAAAGCAGAATTGACTATTGCAGCACACGTGTGCCTCATTCGCTTTTTTTGGACATCCCATAATATACACTCTCGTGCATCCTGGGAGGTGCACCATTAAATGTGATCCGTGTCTCTTTATAATTGATACCTCTCTAACAGATAGAAACGTAAATGCATGCATATTGACAGGTAATATTGTTCATGCCAAGCTTCCTAGACTCGAGGCATAAACTCCTTTGGAAAAAATCGTGGTTGAAATCGAAATATTCTCACTGTTATGACATCAGTAAATCAACTTCACTGAAAACAATATTTGGGATGTTGCCCTCGGGGTAAAACGGGAAGAATGGGAAAAATACGTTCCCTTTCGCGAATTCTGCCTGCTTACAAGCTCAGATACCTGGTAGATAGGAGTTTTTAAAGGTAAATTCAGCACATTTTCTTCTCATATTGTATTCTTGAACGAGTACAGGATCAGAGTACACGCACAAATTTACAGGTATAATTCTTCAAGTGTAAATTGCGAAATCTTTCACGGTCTAAACACGTGGAATTGCTTAACAGACAACAAGCCGTTTACCGGGGAAAATTCTGCATTATTTTCTACAGACAATGAACATTGTTGAAGATCGATTCCAAGGGGAAAAAGACGAAAATGTAGAGGCTGCGTCCCGCTCTCTTACTCAGGCTGGGTCACAGCGCCTGCTCACGGGCGCGATCCCGCTACTGACCGACACGGGGACTTTGACCTGCTCCGTTTCCGACCTTGGCCGGTTCGCCCCTCCTTAAACGACCTGGCAGCCCCGGGCTCCCCCAGGAGCACCATATCGATGCCGAACTTAGCTCGGACACCCGTTCGACACAGGCTACTGCCACCCAGGGCTCCTGAGCTCAAGCGATCCTTCAACCTCAGCCTCCCGAGAAGCCAGGATTACAGACACGCGCCACCGCGTCCGGCGAGTGCTGACTTTGCGGGTGCTGTTCTCGAGGATAAGCTTCGCTCGTTCTTCAGCACGGGCCTGTAACATGCAGCTAATTGCTTTCACTGAGAAAAATGCTAACCACCAACAACAAAGGGCTGCTTTGCAAAAGTCTGATAGAAGCCTAATCAATTTCGCGCAAAACACACGCTACAAATTGCAGTTCACTTGCTTTAGAGTTTTCAGATACAAACGTAAAACTCCCGCAAAGCCCTCCGACCCCCACACTCATTTCCTCTCTGTAGTGTTCTCTAGATTGTAGTACTGTAGTGACGCACTCAGAATAACGTTTCAAATGTTATTTGTTAACCCTGTTTAACCAACAACCCATACAGCGTGCCTTTTTAACCACACCTCCCTCCGGCAGTGATACGTAGTGATGGGCCGCTCGATACTGAGGTTTCGACACTGTGTCGAGCTTTCGAAGTACTGGAGCTGTTGTTTCAAATGCACCCGTCACGTGATTTCCAGGCGCGCTAGCGTAATGACGTCATTGATAACCGCACAGTCAGCCGTCGATTTGGTTAGTCTCTGCTGAACTGCTTTGGCTCAAAGCATAAAAGCAATTGTCCGTGATACAGTGATAAAATACGTTAACGCGAGTTCAAATCCTAGTTGGGGCTCGTATATGTTGAAATAAGGATCTTGTATAAAACAGTTATGTAGTACTTGTGTGTAAGTTAACAAATATTTTTTGGAGACATTATGAACGATTTAGATGGGGCACCATTTTCCTTGGTGTGGAATCGTATCCACCTAGAATATGTAACAAATTGATGAGCATATTTTGCGTAAGGTAGCACGTAATATAATAATCCAGAATCTATTCTACCCCATCTCGATCATGTCAGAGCTAAGAAACGCTTCAATAAAGCCGACGTATATGCACAAGACATTCCTCATTAAACGTTTTTACTATTCAGTGATTCCCAGATCTGTAGCTGATTTGTATTATTGATTTCCATAAAGCAATTGTGAGTAAAAGCGTGTGCTGCTTAACTAATCACAACTGTCTTTAAAACAGAATCAGCGCCATCAACAGTGTCTTCTGCAATTTTAGGAAAGTCTCGGGATTTCTGCGTTAATGAGACAAACAAGTTGTAAAGAAATTTTGCGAATTAATCCAGAGGTTGACATAAAGATCACTCAAGAACTGACAACAAAGAGCAGCTGGATAAGCACATCTGGAGCCAAACTTTCTAAAAAGCACCTGACAAGACTTTGTCAGCAACATCCTTCCCTTCTGAATGCATCTTATCAAAGACTGCGCTGGGGGATGGGGAGGGGATGTGGTAAATAAGTAATCTTCCGAACTGTAGCACAACAGAGTAAATCATTTATGTAAATAGAATCATTGAAAGACTAAGTTTTTATCATTTCTGTATTCTTAAACCATCTTCCAGTTACACAATCCCCGCAGTCACTGTCACATTTAACGTTCCCTGCTCCTTAACCTGTCTTGTTACCCAAAGCATCAACACTCAGTTTTATTCAAGGCTTTACCGTTCTTCCTTTCATAGACATAAAATACGACACACATTTCCTCTACATACGTGCCCAATAATAATAGTAAACTGGCAAGAACGAGGAAAAGCACACGATGGGAATATTCATGACAACAGCCTCAGAATCAGGGTGAGAATGTGCCTTTTCACCCATTACGTGAGCTCGTCTGCCACCCCTCAGTTGCACTGGCAAACGTTACACTCGGGGGCATATGCAATGTAGAATACCGACAATGTACACCTTCAGAAGTGGAATTAATTGACTGTATAAGTAGAACATTTCAGATAAACTATGAATTTTGTTAATCATAAACAATGCAAAATAATTATTATATGTGATGTTACTTTTTTATTTATTCTCACCAAACGTTAAATATCTACATGGGAAATGAACATGGGTAATATGTTTATAATCATTCTCACTAAAATACACTGTCAAAATATATTAATGAGCAAATTGAGACACATTAGCCTTTAAGAAATATAAAAAAGCGGGTGCGCTGTCATTTAGGACAGAATGCATTGTTAACGTGACGCACTCTCGTGATGCCACGAAAAAAAAGAAACAGCACAGTCCATGCCAACTCAAATCCTCTTTGATTTTTGACCTTATGATTAATTGTCAATATCAAATGAATAAAGTCATTTTAAGAAGATGACAAGTCTGCTATAGTCAGTTCAATTAACGCTCCTTTTAAAAAGTTTGCTTATTCAGAATATAAAACAGAATCTCAATGATACGGGACTCGCGACAGGGGCGGATCTAGAAAATTATTCATGGGGTGGCATTAAAATGATGAGGGATGGCAACACTGAAGCAAGCATCCTTGCATGGTTTTTGTGGATTCAAGGAATGCTATTCTTTATTCGGTGTATACACTAGGGTGCACATTTTTACATTGTTCTATAAAAATGAAATAAAGGCTGATTTGTGATTGACTTGAATCTGATATCTGGATTGGAAAGTCAGATAAATTAAATGAGATCGTACGGTATATTTAACTTCTCTTTATTGTGTTTTACGCAAACCTATGCGTTTTACGTAAAGTCTATGCCAAGTTTAATTTACTAAGCATGACAAACAATGCAGACTGCACATTGATACAAAATCTCAATGGATCGTTAAGTCAAAAACACATAATAAATATACAGAAACCACATTTAAATCACCAACATATGTCTTCAAAATGAACAAAATAAATCACAGTATTCAGTGCAACAAGAGCAACAAAATGACATTTTAAAGTATTCAAATATCTTGGATGAGACATAAAATCAAATTCAATAATTTTAGTGCAAGTAAAGCAACAAAAGTCCCTTTAAATCCAAGTATCTCTTCTTTTTTTAACAAAACCAACAAATTTGGATGGACCGAAAACTAAATTACAAATTTTGGTGTAACAAGGTTATGACCAGCAGTCTATTAAACCATCCAACAAACAGCTTTGGTGCATATGTGTACAGTTGCAGACATATTTACTACTCACATCTAAAGAATGCAAGTAACTGAACCTACTGTAACTAAATGCGACGATTGCCATGTTGTTCAGCAAATCTTTTAACAAAGTCATCTAAATTCAAGGCCTTGGTGCGTTTTGATTCAATGCTGAGAATAGCCAAACTCAACAATCTACTCTCTGCCATTGTAGATCTTAGGTAATTTTTGATTATCTTCAGAGCTGAAAAACTACTTTCACATGTTGCGCTGCTAACTGGTAACACTACAGCTATTTTGCACAACCTGAACAGCTCAAAGAAAACAAGCTTATATGGTTCCAGAAAATGAGCAAACTCCATCAGAGTAGTAGGACTTTCTTTTCCATTCATCTTAAGTCTATATAGGACTCTCCCTACCTGGTGAAGCTCATGTTTAATATCTTCAACACTTGACTCATAAGCATTAGCCAAAGAGACAATCTCTTCATCCCTTAAAAAACTACAGTTTGACGGATTTAAAGCCTGAATGCCTTTCATGATGTTGCAATCGGTATCTGAAAAACGTCTTTCCATTTCCCCAATCATGGTGTCCAAGACTGGGTAGAACACTTTGACTCGAAAAGTCTCCTTGCTGTCTGGTTCTACATGCTGTCCAAATGTGGAAGTAACGATGGAATCTTGAAATTTTATAGCCATATGTTTTGACCGCTTTCGGGTGTGAAATGTTGTTGAAATGTGACTCTTTTCACACGTATTAAGTATTTCTGACCATAGGTCTTCAAAAAAGCCTCACTGCGATAATTTGTCAGTGTTTCTTTTAGTGCGTCAATGAGTTCAACAGCCTTAGAGTGGTCAACAGATTTAGATTGGAGCATCTCAGACAAAATATTAGAGTCACTCAACACCTTTCGAAAGAGCACAAGACATCCAACAAAACTGACATCAATTTGGGCCAATATGCCTTTTGCTTCAACGGCTCTTTGAGGATTGTTCTCATCCGAGAGCTCTTCAAGCACTTGCAAAACAGCAGGCAATCTATCCATGACATTGCGACATGCTACATGTCTGCAAGCCCAGCGTGTATCACTGAGTCGCTGGAGCTCCCTTGATACACCATCATACATGTTTCGCTGTACTTCAAGCCATTTTTGATGGACATAAGATCCAGACAAGAACACATAAAGTCTTTCCAACAAAGAAAAGAAATTCCCAGCGTCTGGCACATTTTTGACGGCATCTACTATGACCAGGTTGAGACTGTGTGCACTGCAATGCACATAAAATGCATGCTTGGCCACTGCTTTTATTCTCGCTTGGACACCTGAATGGGCCCCACTCATTACAGCAGCTCCATCGTACCCTGACCTACAAGATTTTTCTTGTACTCCAAACCATACTTTTCCAAACAGCCAATTATTTTCTCAGTTAACCCAGCAGCATCAAGCTTTTCTGCCTCTTGAAATTCTAGAAAGCTTTCGTAAATCAGACCATTGTAATAGTATCTCAGAACAATTGACATTTGCTCTTTTTTCCTGAACATCTTTAGTCTCATCTACGATCACAGAAAACTGTACACTCTCTTTAACTTCTTTCATGATTTCCTCTTTCACCATTTCTGCCAGACAAGACAGTATTTCATTCTGGATGGTTTTACTTGTATACTTAGCATTTTTAGGTTGCTGTTCAAGTCTCTTTTTAACAATGGGATCATGTTTGCCCAACAAATCTAGCATGGCCAGAAAAACACCTTGTCTGTCTGAGTCTGGAGACTCTCTGTGACCCCGCTGGGCTAGATTTTCAGAAGCAGTTAGGACAAGAATTTCGGCCAATGTTTTGATGTATTTTCGATTCTCTGTTACCTTTTTCTGGTAATGTTCATCCATGACACCCAACAGCGAAGTATTTTTGTCCTGCATTTTTTTGTTCTCTGCCCATGCTACCATTGTGTTTACATGGTTCTCAGATTTGGCATGAGAAGAAAACCCACTATCTTTAAACGTAGCCTTCTTCCAATTACTGTACCCCTCAAAGGAGGTAAAAACACTCTTTGGAGCATCAGGAAGAGAAAAATGTCTACATGCAAAACAGTAGCAGGCATCTCTAGACTGTGAGTATTCAAGCCATGGATGTGTTTGGTACCAATCAGCACGGAAGCTCCTCCGGACTCCGCCTGGAAAGGTCTTCTTTGGGAAGGTATGTAGTTTTGGCTGGGTCGGGCCTTCTGACCTAAATTTTGATATACCTAGTAAAATAAAATAAAAATCACTTATATTTAAATGTTACAGTATGAAACATTTAACACCTAATCATTCATGTACAGCTACTACTGCAGCAACCTTTGTCTAAAGGTTTTTTTTAGGCATATATCTCAACAATATCTAATAAAGAACACTGACTGTAACCACGATAAGCAAGGTTAAACATACATTGAGCTATGGTTCTTTAAATGATTATAGGTTAAATAAATCAGATAGGTTGTGCTTATTTTTTATTTATGTAAAGAAATATTTGAAAAGCACAATGAACAACATACCATGGACACCTGACAAACAGGGTGCTAGCGTTTCAAGCTCTCTCTCCTCTCTTTCAATGTCTGAGCTCTCTTCCTCTCTTAACCCTCTTTCTTCCACCTCTTCACTCACTTCATGCTGGATATCTTCTCCTTCTTCACTTCTTTCTAGCTCTTTGTCATCCATTTCTATATTTCTTTCGTCCAACACTCCATCACCTCCTCTGTCTTCCACAACTTCTTTTGTACCCTTTTCTATCTTATCTTCCCCTTCCACTCCCACAGTATCTGATTCTGATTTTCCTTTTCTTTTTGGTTTAAAAAAACTCTGGATGTCAGACTTTCTTTTCATAGTATCCTGGGAGATGCAACAAGTATGAAGTTTAGATTTTATAGCTTTCTAAACATACACTACACTGAACAATTTCACCTCCCTAATGAATACATATGAAAACATTAAGCTATACAATAACTCAGTAAATTCATGTGCTCCTATGGTATATTTTGATTGCTGCACTAGCTAACAAGGTAATACAGGTTAACGTTAAATAGAACTGAATAGACATACTTGCTGTTTAGTTGTCATATAACTAGCAAGCATCTACCTCAAGCAACACTAAGACATGTTTAATTAAACATTCATTTGTTAAATATGAAAGTAATTCAGTAGCTGGTTTTGTTTCTCAACTCCAGCATATCGATGGACTGGACACGGCGTTGTTGTCACGTGACGCCACTTATCAAAGGTTCGGACTTGAAGATGCAAGCTACTGAACAACATACTTTTGAAAATAGTTTACAGTTAAACTGTTAGTCATTGATATACACGAAGATATCAAAATTAACTGCTTCGGTTTGTTAAAAATGCCGGAATTTGTCTGTGATGATCCCGCTGGTTGCACTAAATGTCTTTGATTCACTAAAATGAAGCAGTTCATAAGAGTCGTTTGTTCGAACTACGCTTTAATAGAAAGACGATTTTGTTCTATTATTTACGGGTATATGCTATTTTTATGTCATCATAATAGAGCGTTGCTGCTGTAAATCGGTCGAGGAAACTTTTATTTTTAGAACACTGAGATACTAGTGCTGGGGTGGCAAATGGGGTGGCAAGGCTTTTTCTCAGGGTGGCAATTGCCACCCCGTGCCACCCCGGTAGATCCGCCCCTGACTCGCGAGTAGTAACGAATAATATGTGACACTGAGAAATTATAATTCCTAATAACGGGAACAAGTAAAAACTACGACTTCCTAAAACGGACACTGTAAATGTAGGCATTTCAATAAATAATTTAGGAGACTTATGTGTGTACATTTCAATATCAATTTAAGAGCTAAGTACCTGTTGTACTATAAACGATAGCTCAAGCAGCACTTAACAGTAAATAGTCTAACAGGACAATGACTGACTGAAACGAAGATGTTGCGCCGCTATAGTAAAGGTTCACACTGTCATTCTGCATGTTTAGAAGGCGCTGATTGGCTGAAACTGTTAAAAGCGAATTGTCCCAAGTTGGAAGTGCCCTATGGTGATCAGAAACGAAAAGACACATTGAGACATGCTGCACAGTAGTTTGTTTTTCTACAATACAAATTCAGTACAACACCAGGGTATCCAAACAAAAAAATATGAAGCTTATTACGTTTTACAGTGAAACTGTTTATATACACAATATAATTAGGGACGTGTGCCCCCTGCCCGACTACGGCGGCCCAACCTTCCTTCGATAGCTCGATTTGCTCGCTATTCGTCCCAGCTGAAAATATTGTTAAATGGAGGAATTGGAAAAAAAAAATAACTTTCACAAGAGGAGAATCAACGACGCAAACCCCTGGGGCCTCATGTATAACGCCGTGCGTAGAACTCGCACTATAACATGGCGTAAGCACAAAAGCCGAAATGTGCTTACGCACAGAAAAATCCAGATGCAGGAATCTGTGCGTACTCCAACTTCCACGTTCTTCCGCTACATAAATCCCGATCAGCGTGAAAACTAACGCTCGTGCACGCGCATTTTGTAACGCCCCAAATCCTCCCAGAATTACGCCTCTTTGAATATGCAAATCATTATAAATCGCCCTTAAGCGCAGCCTTCTGTGAAAAGACAATGAGAAAAGCACGGGGAAAATATAAGAATTTCAGCGAATACCAAGTGGAGGCAAAGGAAAAACATACTATTTGTTCAAATAAACCGTGGTATAATCAACAAAATGAAGTTGATCGAGTGACATAGCGTGTTGGAGAAACTTGAAAGCTCACATTCACAAAATCGCACAGTGCCGGAAATAAAAAAGAAGTCACATATCAAAGTTGCCGTGAAAAGAAGAGTTGTAAGCCCACTGTCTGAGTGTCATGTGAAAGCTTATTAGGGTACAGAGAAAAAAGGCACACAGTGAGGAAAAAGCACGAAATGTCAACTTCAATCTCGACATTTCCACTTTAATCACGTAGTTTATTTTGTCATTTAGTAGAACATTATAAACTTCATCTTAAAATCGTTTAATTAACCAGTTTCTCAAATCACATCGTAATTAAAGTAGCACGTTAAATGCTTTGTTTTGTATTTGATCTTGTACTCGTATGTGCTCTATGTGTGTGAATCACTACTTGCTTCTTAAACTGGCTCTCTTCCTCCAACTGGACACAGAGTCCATTACATTTGTGATATTACAGCTCTCTGAATAACTAAAATACTGAGATGTATACGTGATGTCATTTTCATGATGATAGGAGCTAAAGCACATTATTAAACATGTGTTTCATGAGCCTCGTGCTCATGACAAGCATTATCTTTTGTCGAAATTTGTCGCTGCGTTTTTAGCTGTGTTGTTATTTTCTCTTTCTGTTTTATATTCAATATATATTGGCGTGGCCGCCCCAAGAGTCCTTGCTTTTCTTTCCCCAAGTAACCGATCGCCATAAAATCAGCTCTGTAATAGAAGTTAAGCCATCTGTAAGCTTAGCGCCGATTCTTCAAAACGTTTAAAGAACATTGAAATATCTTCGTAGTACATGTTTAATTATTCTATCCTTCACGACACTCCCAGTGAAGAAGTTATTTAAATGAAGTTAAAGTTTTATGTGTATAATTTAACAAACATATTTTGCTGCATTTCACCTTAAAAATGATATCGTCATCATATGTAAATACGCGCTTTATAAAGTGGCTCAGGTTGTAAGATATTATAACTATAGTGCAAGTTTACAGTGGGGTGATTGTACTTATAAGTACACACAGTTCTACAAGGAGCAATTGATTGAGTGCATTTAAAGTTCTTGGGATGAAACTGTTTCTAAACCGCGAGGTCTGTACAGGAAAGGCCTTAAAACGTTTTGCCGTGGCTGAGGTAGCGTGTGCCTGATGCTGTATACCGATAATTCTCTTTCCGATCAGCTGCTGCTGTGATTCACACTCAGATACAGTGATATAAATACTCCGAGTCGTGCAGTGAGAGTAATATGGAAAAAGATGATCCGCTGTGGCAACTCCTAACGGGAGCAGCTGAAAGAAGAAGAAGGTGCAGTTAGAGTAACAACGCTAAAGCAGTTATGGTATTTGGAATACTATGGCTGTTCCCTGGACCATTATATTGTTACAAGTTAATTACAATCAGATGCATTACACTAATAAACAATATGCGGTTAGTTTCTGTGTATTTATAAAGCCGCGTCATGAAAATAATGAGTAATCACACAAGAACAGTAGCACTGCTTTGACGCTGGGTGCCGCCAGTTTGCAAAACCGAGCGGAGAACTTGCGTACGACAAGGCATGAGGTACCATGGAAAAGTGCGTGGATTTACGCCAAGTGTAGGTTTTATACATCGCGATTTGAACGTGGAAAAGTTCTTACGCAACATTTCTGTGCGTACGCACCGTTTATACATGAGGCCCCTGGTGTTTTTACTGAGAGACAGATGCAATACCATTGAGCCACCTAATCATGATAATTAACAAGCCCCCCACAACTGAACTACTACTACTTTTCTTACTGTGGCGGATGTAGAAATATGTTGTTTGACATATACACGTTAAATTGGTTTAATTGACATGAGAGTATCATTGTTGTATTCTTCTAATGAAGACGAAAAATATATATTTATAGATATATACTATCTGACGTACGGTTTTGAACAAAATTAAGCGTTCCATAAAAAGGTTGCACGATTTACCTAATCTTTTTATATACTGTATATATAGTTGATATATGACAATATATCTTTGACACTGTGTATCAGACAAAGGAAATCACAGCAATCCACAAGAACAATAATTAATTCTCATTAACTACCTGAATTGTATTTCAACTATATCAATTGAAGTGTGTAATGTCAATACGAATTACAAAATATAACTAAAGAGTTAAGTGTCAGATAGACTCACAAAATATAGAGGTCAATGCCTTTGAGTGTGCTGCGGCTTCACAAAGATTCAGTAACCAGTGACCATGCCTGCTCGAAGCTCTGTAATGATCCATTCTCATTACTACACATGTCCGAGGCTTCGGAGCCCCATCATGATCTCAGTATCATGCATGTCTGAGGCTTTGAAGCCCCGTTCGAAGCCCGTCATGACGAAATCTCAGTACTACACATGTCTGCTCAAAGCTTCGGACTCATTATTTATTCATCGAGCTCCCGTTTGAAGTACATATGGCATCAACAGAGTTCTAAAACTCGACAGAATTCCCATTGAAATTAATGTTTGTATATGATCAATACATGTTAAATGATTGTGCCCGATAATACTTTGTGGCAAAAAAACAAAAAAAAAAACAAAAAAAATTATAAATTATACATCAACAAATGCCAACTTTTAGAATGCATGATGCTGCAAAGAAGAGCTTTAGTATTACGGGTGACGACACATCTCTCACTATAATACTCTCATAAATATCCATTCTTCGCCTCATGCAATGTTTTCATGCAACACTGAACGTATGTAATATAGTATACATCTATATATAAGTGTTTTCATCTTCATTACATACATACATGCATAAATTAAAAAACATACATTATATACTGTACCTCCATATCAAATGGAAATGTGCATCTTGTTTTAATATAACAGAAAAATTTATTTGAGTAACAATTTCAACTGTTTTTGTAGTTGTTGATGGCGGGTTTAGCAGTTTAAATTTTTTAATTTTAAATTAATAAGGTGGAATGTGTTCTTACTTTGAGTGTTTTCTACACGGTAAATGTGTTAGTAATTGGGATTGCACCTCTATTACTGGAAGATTGCTTGGGAATGATACAGACTGGACAACTATATGTTTTAGGGAATGTTTTATTATTGCACTGAACAAATTCAAACTGATCTACCACAGTGGGTTTGTTATCACCTTATTCAATGGAGGGGTTCATGGACGTCAAATGGCAATGAATAGATAATCCTGATAATTTTTTTGTTATTGTTAATTTTGACGAGTTTTTAAGTCCGATTGAACTCGGGCTTACACTACGCTCAGAATTTGAAAAGCAACCATCTTAGTTGAGCCACTGACGGCGTCCTTGTAGCAAACTCGTTACATTTGTGCTCCACAAAATATTGTAAAGTATTAATAAATAAAATATTTCAATACTTGATCGAATGATAACAACTGTGATTTAAGGATTTCACCTTTTCTTTCTCAAATGTGCTTACCTATATTATGGCAAAGTACAGGGATAAACCTTTATTTTCTGTCTACTCCGTTTTAATTAAGTCAGACCAAAGAAAACATTTAAGGCTATTAAATGTGATCTCAAGAAAAGGTGAGGGTTAATTATAATACTAATTAAAGGACCGATTATAATGATACAGAGCAAAAGTAAATACTAATTGAAAGAGGCGGAAATCCATGAGTGAGGCGTCTTATTTTGTTTAACTCTTGCTATCGTATAATGCATTCTGCCTGTCAGCATTAGTTATATAAAAATATAAATAAAAGACATCAGACACTAGAAGTTGCCGATGAACCCTTCTCTTCGTTGTCAGTCTGTAGCAGCGAAAAAATAAAAGCAATAAGAGTTATAACAGACGTCATTGAAGTGGATCATGAGTTTGTGCAATGTAAAGTCTCCAATTGTATCTGGCTGCAGGTCGCAGACTCGGCCTTCCACGCCCCTGGCCTTCCGCGCCTAGTAACGTTGATTTACCCTATAACCCTAAATGACGATATTAATATGACTTCCTGCAATCATGAGTTTCTCTTTATGGTATTATTCTCGTATTTATTTTTTGAAACAAAAACAGTTTTATAATTTCTGAGTCAGGATTCGATATCGTTAAAAGAAAGAGAGCATAACATATTTTTGGATAAGGAAACACCATATTAAATATGAATGTGTTTGCTCTAACTGCTATTATAGTGAATTCTATCATTCAAAATATTTGAAGTTATTTTTATGGTACTTTTGTACTAAACGGCATGCCTGACATTATTTCTGGAACCTCATTCAATAAAGGAAAATTCCGTTAATGACATTAATTTATGTTACAAAATAAATGATGATCAATAACAATCAACAGGCATGAAAATGAAGGTCTAAACTTTCGAGTTCTCGGTAAAAAAAAACTTGAAATTGTTTGTATTGAACAATTTTTTAAATGATCCAGCTTATTATACTGTTCATACCTTTATTTCCATTGTCTGTCTTGAATTGTGCGTTCTTAATTTTGTTCTAAGCGCTGCTGCTATAATGTTGATATATTTCAAGTGGAGTTATTAAACTTTCAAACATTTACCTGGTTTTTAATTTTAATGCATAATTGTTCTCCCTGGGACACTAACTTATAAGTATTTACTTACCAAAAAAAGTGAAGCAAATCTCTTAAATTGCTTAATAGATATCATATCGTTTGTTTTTCTAAAGAAATGTAAAAATTAGCATTATTGAAAGTTGCACTTCCATTAACCGTCTTTTTTATTTATTTTGGAACTGAACTAACAGATTTTAAACTTAACTTTAAAAATGTTTTGTTTGGGTCGATGCAATAATTACAAGTCCATTATTACTGATTTTAAATCCTTTAATCGCCATATACCATTTCTTGTACTGCATTAGGAATTTGTCATTTATCGCATACCCCAACTTACTCTCCAAACGGTGATATACTTTTTTGTAAATAAGATTACTGTTATTAGGTCATCGGTCACACTGCTTGTTCAGATTCATCTCTTCCCATAGTGTATTCAGCTGTCTTTGACCATTTTGAGCCAGCGTGTGTCATCGTCTCTGTTGTCTGATTTAGTGCAACGCCTGAATCCTACAAATTGCCCCCTGGTCAGTGTCCCCTCTTGATTAGTTAAGGGTTTTTTGATTCTGTCAGACCAAGTATTGTTACCTTAATAAATGCTAGCTTGATTTCTGGTTGTGTTCTTGCTGCCTTGAAACACGTTGTGGTGCAGAAACGTATTATAAAAAACAAAATAAGGACCCCCTAATGTGTCAAGTTTCAGGCCAATTTCTAAACTGCCTTTTTTATCTAAAGTCTTAGAAAAAGTTGTCCTAACTCAAACATTTCTAGATGAAAATAGTATTCTGGAAAAATTCCAATCCAGATGTTCTTGTAGCACTGAAACATCGTTGTTAAAGGTTAACAGTGACCTCTTCCCAATTACTAATGCTGGAGATTCTGCCATTCTTGTACTGATAGATCTTACCTCAGCTTTTGATGCTGTGGATCTTATGATTCTTATATCCTGCCTTGAACAGTATGTAGGCATCCAAGGTAATGTCCTGAAATGGTTTAAATCTTATCTAAGAAATAGGAGCTTTTCTATTCATTTGGGTGAATTCTCTTCCTCTGTAGCTCCTCTTACTTGTGCTCTTCCATCCTTGGACCAATTCTCTTTTTGATAGGCATGTTACCTTTAGGCTCCATTGTTAACAAGTATGGCTTCTCTATACAGATGACACTTAAATATATTTGCCACTAAAATCAAAGCGAGAAAATACAGACCCTCCATGCGTGCTTGAATGATATAAAAAACTGGATGGCAATGCATCTTCTTAAACTAAATGATAATAAAACTGTGATCACGGTTTCCAAAAGTTAAGAAAGTTTGAGTGTTTCTGATGTTGCTCTTGGACCCCTTGCCATATACAGTATGTATCATAAAGCTCCAGTTACCCAGGTATGATCTGTGACAGCACATTCAAACTCGACAAACAGATAAATTGTGAGGTTAAATGAAGGTTTTCCCAGCTGCGACTTTAAGGTAAAGGCTTTTCTTTCTTTCGGTGATCTTGAAAAGGCCATCCAAGGTTTTACAACATCTCATTTGGACTATTGCAGTTCTTTGTATGTAGGTGTTGGTCAGGCCCTGTTACAACACCTACAACTATTCCACAACTTTGCTGTTTGCTTATTGAAAGGCTCTCGTAAGTGTGGCCATATTTTACCAATACTGACCTCGTTTCATTGGCTTCTGGTCCATTTCAAAATTGATTTTAAAATTCGATTTCTTGTTTTTAAATGTTTGAATGGATCATCCCCATCTTGCCTCTTGGACCTTCTTCACTTGTATGTGCCAACAAGAGCCCTGTAGTTTACTAGCCCGATGCTCTTAGTTGTGCCAAGGTCGAGGATGAAGCAAAGGAGGAATCGGGTGTTTGCAGTGGCTGCTCCTTTTCTCTGGAATGGCTCACCCTATTATGTTGGGTCTGCTCAAACACAGGCCATTTTTAAGTCATTAAAGTCTTATTTCTTCTTGCTGCCATTTAACCCTGCTGCCATTTGACCCTGTTTGACATTATTTTTATATGTTGGCTCACGTACATTCATGATTATAAATATGTATGTATGGGTATTTTAAGTTTATCTTTTATGTAATGGTTGGTTATTCTTGCAGTTTTGTGCTGTGTACATACAGTATATTTGAACCTCTTCTTTACCCTTCCTTGTATAGCACTTTGGTTCAGTTCTGGCTGCTGTTGTAAATGTGCTTTAAAAATAAAAATTGCTTTGCCCTGCTTTATAAAACATTATTTTAATACATAACACTAAGAAGTGCAGATCTGAGACAATGGACTGTAAAGATGAAGTTGGTTTGAAACATTTATTACAAAAAGTTAAAGATATATAAAATATAGAACAAGAGTTGTAGGATGTAATTGAACAATGAGGTACATGTATGTTGGTTACATTTTCTGACAAAGCAGTCATTTTCCTTTTTCCTCTCACATTATCTAAAAACAGATGCATGTCTTCCATATGTGAAATAAAGGATGATGAAGGGTCTAAGGACATATTCCCTTTCGTCTTCTTCTGGAAATTCAGATAGCAAATCAAATTTCTAAAGGGCCTCCTCAATGTCGTCTTTGTCCATTGACAGTAATGAAGGGCGTGAGATGTGCCCCCTGAACACAGAAATGTTCTCAGCACACCACTTCTCTACCTTGGTAAGATGCTGAAGGATTCTGTGTTGTTGTAATATGTTTTATTAAAAAAACAAAGAAAGAAAGAAAATTCTTTAAATGGTCATCATAAAGCTTATAGCCTTTTCCTCCACATTTACAAGAAATGTAAGGAAAGTAAAAAAAAATGTACAGTATATTTAATTTGTTATACATTATTAACATTACTGCTTTCGATCACAGATTCTACAAGTCTTCAATGTTTCTTACAATACACTATTATTAACATATACTGTACAGCACACAATGCATTTCAAATGTTTTAAGGCCTTTAAGAGTTGTACTAGCACTCCAGTTTGTCAGAAGATGTAAAACAGGCTTTTAGTCTTTTGGGCTTTGACTCCTACTGCTTAACGATTAACAGTCGGCATCTGAGACAAGCATTTAGTCTTTTTATACATTTTATTCACTATACCATAGGCATTGTAAGCCAGCATCAACAAAATGTAATTAATCTTTCTTATGGAAGTTTATAAAATGATGTGTCTGTGCCTGCTCATTGGTGCCTTGTGCTGGATGTTGGAGAAGGAAGGCTGACGTTTCTTCTAAAAGAAAAGACCTGAAACCTGCAGAACGCAGTGCTATGGAACAGAATAGAAAGACATTTTTTTTTTCATTTCAGATGTAGTGCCACGTCTTTACTCTATTGAGCCATTAATGAGAAGACAAAGTCTAAACCTGAAAACAGAGAAAATAATATTTGCCTAAAAAAATGTTGAAAAAGAACCAAAAGAATAAGCACAATAAATTACCCTGTCCTGGCTGTCCAATATTTCTGTACCTTCTAATTTTTTGTTTGGTTCCTGGCCTTCATTTAGAAAGGCATTTGCTCACTCAGTCCAATGTGAGAAGTTACTTCAGTGATTTCAAAAAGAAACACTAAGTTTATATTGGTAAACATTTTGACCATTTGTCTTTGATTAAAATATGGCTAAGTTTCTTTGCCACATTACCGCAGAAGTGAATAAAAATTATTAAAGAAAATTTACATTTCATTTACCCCTTGGGGCTGGAGTTCTCAAGTAACATTCTACACCAGCACTTCCTCAAAGCTGGCATATCATTCTAAAGAGAACTGAGCAGAGTCACGTTGTTAAAAGGAGTTTAATGTTACAAAAAATATTTCTACAAACCATTATAAACATACATTTAAAATATCTGGATTTTGTAAGGTAGGCGTTTCTGGAACTTCAAAACCACTATGGACAGTATGCTGAAATAAAAAAAATCAAATATAATAAATTAAACATAACACAAATATCCAACACAAATTGCAGAAGGTGACAAAAATGGGAACCAGCAACCAGATATAATCCTCCCTATACAAATACTACAATGAAAGAAGAGAGGATTAAAGTTGAGACACACCTCATTAAAATTGAAAGGGGCCTCGAGGATGAAATACAGAGACACCACAAAATGGTCCTTTGGAAACCTGGATACAACATTAAATACAGACATACAAAAAATTATAGTTACAATATGAAATGGTCATACCATCAACATGGAAATTCCACAGTAATGGCTATTCATCTGACTTGGAAGGCCTTAACACATCCATCCATCCATCCATTATCCAACCCACTATATACTAACTACAGGTTCAGCCAACACAGTGCTCAAGGAAGGAAACAAACCCCAGGCAGGGTGCCAGCCCACCGAAGGGCACACACACACACACACACACACACACACCAAGCACACACTAGGGAGGCCCTAATACAGGGGGTAAAAAAAAATTGATCAAACAAAAATATAAAATACTGACATACAGTAAACTATTGACAATGCCTTTTAAACAAAAACAACAATGGAATTGCTCACCCTGTTTTACATCTGTAAATAGTAAAACCTGCCAAACAACAGAAAATGCTTATCTTTTTAATCTGTATTTAAAAAAGTTCCAGTTCAGAAATCTACACGTCAGTATTGCTTGCAAGCACACACTCCTGGCATACATACACTACCTGCACACTTGACAATGTGGACTTCATGACTCTGAAGGCAGGCAGCAGGATGCTGTAGTCTCTTTGCTTTTTACAAAGAGGGCACTTGGATTCATTTGGATATTTAATGAATGTAATCAAAGTTGTTTTAATATTCTCTGTCTTTATGTAGAAATGTGACTGTGGAAATCAAGACAAAAATAATACAGTATGTAATACTGATTTGGCAGAAAGCGCTAATGTGCTTTTATAAACAGCTAACTTAACTACAGAAAAATTAAGTTAAATAAGATATTTAACACACGTTAATGTTGACGATAAACATAAATACCTTTCATATTGTACACTAACATTGCAGATTCTCTACATAACATCTCATAAATAAGTGAAAAAGTTAATATAGATTAAATAATATGGCAAATATTAAAAGAAATAATACAAGAGGTAAAAAATAATTAAAACGATATGCTTAAAAATAAGATATGTCAGTAATGACGATAAACAGAGAACACTTGGGTTCGCTATACAGTATATAATCGTACATCTCATTAGTTTTGCTTAATTAATCTAAAGTTTCTTTAAATATACTGAGCTTTTTATTCTGTGAGTCCATACCTGGTTCTGTTGTGACATTGTTCCATGTCGGAAAACGTTTTCAGCTCCTTTTCTTTTTCGTATTGGAAAAATTATACAGCAGCTCTTCTCCTTCTCTTTATACGGAGTGTGGGAGGTTGTGGGGCGAACTGTGCAAGGCAGGAGGCATGGAAGGCCAGGGTCGTGGAAGGCCAAGTCTGCGACCTGCAGCAAATGGCCAGGAGGGGTCACTAGAGAGGTGAGTGTCAAATGCTTCGAAGCTTTGATACGATTTCCGACACAATTGTTTCAAACATTTTGATGCTTCGTGAGGCTTCATTCCACCCATCACTAGTCATACGTCTTAAAAGACGCAGACCACAGCAATCAACACCCGAACATAAAGCAATGAACAAAAGCATCATTTAACAATCATATACAACATTTTCCCCTCTCTCCCACCAATTGAATTAGGTGTGAAAAGAGGTTAGAAAGCGGAAGCGGGCAGGCCTTGAACGCAGTCTTGCTGTTCAAGATATTGGGGTTCCACTGCTAGCAGTGGGTTAAGGATCCGTATTCAGGGGAAGAAGAAGGTGGGCCTGGAACATCCAAGTTGTGACATCTGAGGTAGGGTTGGCCTTGATGATGCTATCAGATCCTAAAGGGACTGGCACCTTGCGCAGCCTGCTGGCGTGGCACCAAGACCCATCCACTAACTGAAAGGTTGCAGGTCCAAGCTGGCTCTTAATCTGAAGGGGTGATGACCAGAAGGAGTGAAGCTGGCTAGAGCGGCATGGGCGGCAGACCCTAACCCAGTCCATCACCTTGAAATTGGGAATCCGTATTCTCCTCTTCCTGTTGAAATCATGCTGGGACTTTGCTTGCCTATCTTTTTTGCACATTTGACTCAGCTGACTTGGTGGGTGAAAAAGTTGTAGGGGGACGAAGTCTATGCAAGGGTAGTTCCAGCTCACGGCCTAGCATAAGCTTGGCTGGAGAAACCCCAGTTGTAACATGCTGAGCAGCTCTATAATGCAGCAGGGTCTGTGGCAGTGCTTCATTAAAAGAGAAACCCTGTGACAGGTGAGCCCTGAGGCCATTTTTTAATGGTTTGATTAAAGCGTTCAACCCCTCCATTAGTCTGGGGGTGATAAAAGGATGTTTTAATATGGCGTATACCCTGGTTTTGGACAAAATCAGTGAATACAGCAGATGTGAACTGTGGACCATTATCCGCTGTAATGCATTTTGGTAAACCCCAGCGGGCAAACAGTGTGTCCAGGAAACCGATGAGGGACTCTGCTGTGACTGAGCCCATGGGAATGACCTGTGGCCACTTTACGTGAAGGTCGTATCCGACTGCCAAGAAGCGCTGGTGATGTGGCACACCTTTTAAATCGCCACAGATATCAACTTGAATGTGTTGCCAAGGCTGATTAGGCCAGGCCAAAGGTTGGAGAGGAGGCATTGGTGGGGCCCAGTCTTACCACATATTAAGCATGGTGCACAGTTGCACACCAGCTCCTCTAAGTCACGGTCAATGCAAGGCCACCAGACTTGGTCCCTGCAGTGTTGCTTTAATTTCACAATTCCGAGGTAGCCCTAATGAGCCATGGCCAGGACCCGACCCCTAAGGCTGCTGGGCACAACTGTGCGATGTCCATGAGCTAGACAAGTCTCATTCCAACGCGAAAGCTCATCTTTAAATCGGATGTAAGACTGGAGGTTAGGGGGCACTTCCAATGGCCAGCCATTAGCAACATACTGTCGTAGGGCTCTGAAAACTGGATCCAATGCAGATTCTTTCGTAAGTTCCTGGAGTGATACCTGTAAAGGACACATGATGCTTCAGCAGGGCTTGAAGCACAGCGTTTGCGTGACTTTTATTTTGATACTTTTATTTTGGGTGTCTTTGGTTTGCATAATTAATTGTGCAGTTTTGCCGGGAATAGGAAAAGAAAATGGCGATATATGGGGTTAACTAACAAGCACCTCGCTGAAAAGTGAACGAGGTATTGTTTTTTTTCTGGGTTATATGTAAAACAAAGGTTACGAATGTTTATTTTAAGTTATTTACATGCTTTTTATCTTGTACTTTGCCTTTTATACTCTTACGGTGTGTTTATGAAAAAGGTCACGGAAACGATAATAAAATTCATAAACCATCAGTTTGAGAGTTGACCATCATTCAGCCGGGGTCGCTACAGTAAGAGCTCGACCACTCATCGTGTCCTGTCGCCCTGCCGAATTGAAGTTGCGGGTGAAGCGCTGGTGATTCGTACCCATCGTGACGGAGTTAAAGGAGAAGTGCCGGTGATTCGTCTGATTTGCAAAGGAGTTTAAAGGCGAAGCGGTGACGCTCACTTTCCACTTTACAACGGAAAAGAAAGTACAGTTTAAGAATTTCAATACGAGGACTTCTGCAAGGGATTATTAAATATTAGCGGCAGCTGACGAATGGATTTTGGTGAGATGGTCAAATGCAGGCATAAACGGTTATAACGTCACCGCGAGTACTGTTGACATTAAAAAAAACAACAAAAAAAAGACTGTGTATATTAGTAAGGTTAAGAGAAAAACAAACGGTTTGTACATGTGTGTATATGTTTGAAGGGGATTAATCCTGACCCTTTGATAGAATTTGGCTTTAAGGACTATTCTGTAACCACTGTTTAAAGGTTTAGTGTTTGCTGTTACAAGGGAACTGTGAAATATCCGACTGATTATTGTTCATTTGTAATTTTTTGGATAGAGTCATATTTAATTCAAAGCTTTTAAAACTGACATAATTCTTTAGCAGTGTTACTAAGAGATATTGATATCTTTGTATTGTATTAGGTTTATTTGTGTATACAAGTGCCTTTTTTTCCCACACTAAGTGTAAGATGACAGAGCCAGGTCCTATTCTCCCAGGTGTGGGAGCACTGCAGGAGCAGATTGGTAGTCTCCAATTGAAGGTTTTAGAGCCAGATAGTTTGCTTCAAAATGAAGAGAGTACACAGAGAGATTGCTTAGAAGAAGCGATTCAAATTAGTGAAGAGATACAGACTAGCATTCAACAAAAACTCCAAAGGGCTGACCCTCGTCACTCTAGTCGTGTGCGAAAGCCCACAAAAAAAATGGTTTTATTTCAAAGAGAAGAAGCTCAAAGGAAGGAAAAAAGGCTAAACTATTTGTATGATCAGTGGAAGATCCAAGCTCGGGAAGTAAGAGAACAGCTTAAGACAGACATTACAGAAAGCCAACTATCTGTACTGATTGATGAACTTGAAAAAAGAAAAGGTGATGTCATAGCCATTTATGTAGCAATTCGAAATAACATCACACCATCTTCAGATTTAAGACGCAGAGTAGATGCATGTGAAGCAGTGATGGCTGACATTACCAAAATTACATATGAGAGGTTAGCTGGCATCGATGGCGAGTTTAATGCTGAAAGAGAAAAAGTCGTCTTTGCCAGCTTCTGCATTATGAATATGCCAGATCCATTTATGGCTCTACAGTCTCAAGAGTAAGCAAAAGATCCAGCAACAATTCTGTAACTTCATGCATGGCAGCAAAATGGGCAGATGCTGCAGCAGAGTTAGCAGCAAAGGAGGCTGAATTTACAGTTATGCTGGAAGAAAAGAGACAGCAAGAAAGAATACGGCAAATAGAAGAACACCAAAGAAGGGAGCCAGAGACTCACAAGTGTGAATTGGAGCGACTGAAAGCTGAAAAGGGTTTGAGAGGAGCACGTGCTAGGCATGAGGCTGCAATGGAGGCCAGCATCCTGCCGATTGACTACAGCATAACAGAACAAAGACACATTCCTGCATCAGTCACCTGTCAGTCCTTCAATGAAGAAACATCTCCTCAAGAAAACACAAACTCATTTGTGCAGGCCTTACAAAACAGCATAACACTGAATAGGCTTCCAGTGCCAGAGCCATCTGTTTTCAGTGGAGATCCACTTCATTTTATTGAGTGGAAGGCCTCCTTTGTATTGCTTATTGATGGAAAGAACGTTTCTTCAGCTCATAAGCTTTACTATCTCAAGAAATATATAGCTTAGGGATTATTCAGACTTTTTAAATGCATGTCAGGATGCAATGCCTCATGTTAAGGGTCTTCAGATATTGAATGACTGTGAAAAAAATCGGACACTTGTACAAAAACTACCTGATTAGGTAGCATCTCAGTGGAATCGTCAGGTTACACTAACCCTAAAAGAGACTCAAGAGTTTCCAGGCTTTAAGGAATTTGCAGCTTTTCTGTCAAAAGAAGCAGAGATTGCATGTAATCCAATAACCTCTCTTATTGCTACAACTACTTCAGAGCATAAGGGTGAGAAACAAAATCTCAGAGAAACCAAGGGAAACATAGCCAGTGTCCTTAACACTCAAAGTGTTTGTGAAAATAGTCAAAGTTTGACTAAAATCAGTATAGGATCTCAGTGTATGTTCTGCAGTGATGATGGTCATCAGCTCCATAGCTGTTTAGGGCTGATGTCCAAGCCTTTGGACGAGCAACGGAAATTTGTGCAAGAAAGGAAACTTTGTTACGGGTGTTTGATGCCTGGACATAATGTAAAAGAATGCTGTCGTCGTCACTCCTGTGACCTCTGTAAGAAAAGGCATCCCACATGTCTTCATGATAGTAGCTATGTGCCAAGGGCAAGAATATCAACTTTTGAAACCTCAAATGAAGTTAATAGCAATGAAACAACTACTGCAGTAGCGCTCACTGTGACAGAAGGAAGACATTCTACGAGTACCTCCATGGTTGTGCCAGTCTGGGTGTCATCATGTAGCCGCCCAGATGCTGAAAAACTTATTTATGCTCTGCTTGATACTCAGAGTGACACTACATTTGTAAACCAAGGCATAAGTGATGCTCTAGAAGCAGATAAATTTCCAGTGAAACTAAAACTGTCTACCATGATTGGAAGAGACACACTTGTGAAGAGTGAAAAGGTCTTTGGACTTTGTGTTAGAGGTTACAACTCCCAGGTTTATATTGAGCTTCCTTCTGCATACACTAAAGAGTGTATACCATTAAACCGTTCCCACATTACTACATGTGAAACAGCACAACAGTGGAATAATTTGTCAGAAATTGCAAATGAAATCCCACCACTGCAAGACTGTGAAGCTGGGCTTCTTATAGGCTATAACTGCTCAAGAGCATTAATGCCTAGGCAGGTAATTGAGGGTGAAAATGAAGAGCCTTATGCAGTGTGCACTGACTTAGGATGGAGTATTGTAGGGCCATCATCACCACATATGGATTCACCTAGCAATATACGTCTGTGTTATAGAGTCACAGTTAAAGAGCTGCCCCTGATGACACCTGCAGATGCAATTCATGTTTTGGAATCAGATTTCAAAGACACCAATGAGGAGGAAAAAAAGGTCTCTCAAGATGACATCCTTTTTCTGAGAAAATTGCAAGAAGGCATTAAGAAAAACAGCCTTAACCACTATGAAATGCCCCTACCATTCAAGAAGAGATCCAGTCTACCAAACAACAAATCACTTGCAATTATTCGGCTTGATCATCTGAAGAGGAAATTACAAAGAAATGATATGTACAAGGAACACTATGTGAGTTTCATGGAAGACATCATGGAAAAGGGTGATGCAGAGGAAGTTAAAGATGAAGGCAGTGAAGGTGAGACTTGGTACATTCCTCATCACGGCATTTATCATCCTAAGAAGCCAAACAAATTGCGTGTTGTGTTTGATTGTTCTACTAAATATAAAGGAACCAGTCTGAATGACCATCTTTTCACTGGGCCTGATCTAATGAACAGTTTGTTTGGAGTCCTTATTCGATTTCGTCAGCACAGTGTTGCTCTTATGTGTGATGTAGAAAAGATGTTTCATCAATTTCATGTATGTGAGCCTGATAGGAATTATTTGCGCTTCCTTTGGTGGAAGAAAGGAAATCTGCACACAGACCCTCAAAAGTTTCGAATGAAAGTACATTTGTTTGGTGCTGCTTCTTCTCCTGGATGTGCCAACTATGGGCTGAAACATTTAGCAAAAATGAACAGTGTTCTATATCCTCTAAGCTCCCAATTTATCCTAAGAAATTTTTATGTGAATGATGGAATTACAAGTGTTAACAGTACAGAACAGGGCATTAAGCTTGCTAAGGAGACTCAAGAACTTTGTGCCAAAGGGGGTCTCCGGCTACACAAGTTTGTTTCAAACAACACAACTATCCTAGACAGCATACCACCTTCTGAGCGTGCAATTGATGTAAAAAATTTCAGTCTTGTATTTGATGACTTGCTAATAGAAAGAGCTTTAGGAATTCAGTGGCATATTGAATCAGATTGTTTTAAATTCTATTTCAGTCTCAATGGTCAGCCTGCAACTCGTCGGGGAATTCTTTCCACTATTGCCTCTTTATATGATCCTTTAGGATTTGTAGCTCCGTTCATTTTTAATGGTAAAAGAGTTCTCCAAGAGATGTGTAGAAGGGGGATAAGCTGGGATGACACTCTGCATGATGAGCTTCAGCCACGGTGGGAGCTTTGGAAGAATGATCTAATTAATTTGAACCATGTAAGCATCCCTCGTAGTTATGCACCTGCCAGCTTTGGAAAGGTTGTACAGGTCGAGCTTCATCATTTTTTGGACGCTAGCATTTGTGGATATGGACAGAGCTCATACTTGAGACTTAAGAATGAAATTGGAGATGTTCATTGCACCCTTGTTATGGGAAAGTCATGTGTCTCTCCTACAAAGGTTACAACTATTCCCAGGTTAGAATTGATGGCTGCAGTGATCTCAGTTAAGATTAGTAATCTCTTGAAGAATGAACTTGAGTATTCTGATATTGATGAGTTCTTCTGGACGGGCTGTAAGGTAGTTTTGGGATATATTAACAATGAGGCACGCAGATTCCACACATTTGTGGCAAATAGAGTACAGAGGATTCATCTTAGCACAACTACTCCGCAATGAAGATATGTCCCAACTACTGAAAACCCTGCTGACCATGCTTCTAGAGGTCTTACTGTTTGTGAACTGCTTTCGTCAAACTGGTTTACAGGGCCCGAATTTCTTTGGGATAGAGAATTACCTTCACTCTCAGATATTATCCCAGAACTTTCAATTGGAGATCCTGAGGTCAGAGTATTACAAGTGCTAACCACAACAGCCACAGAGCAAAAGAGCCTCATAGATCGTCTGAACAGTTTTTCATCCTGGTCATGCTGTTCAAGCTGTTGCACGCAATCTTAGAAGAATTCAAAAGGACAAATCAGATGGAATTACCACAGTAACAGAAAGGCAGAATGCAAAGAGTCTTATAATAAAAACACTGCAGAAACAAGTTTACGGAAATGAGCTAAAGATACTTAAAACAGGAGTTCAACTGCCTTCACATAACAGTTTGTTTTCTCTTGATGCCTGTGGGAGTAAGACTTAGTAGCTCTTCTCTTCCTGATTCGCAGAAACATCCCACAATTCTGCCCAAAAATCATCACATCACAACTTTGATAGTTGGTCTTTGTCATGAAAGGATCAAGCATCAAGGGGAAGTGTCTTACAATTAATGTAATCAGATCATCTGTAGGAAGCAAAGGAGCCCCCTAGAAGAACAAAGAATGGCCGACTTGCCTCCAGAATGAGTGGATCCTTCACCTCCATTCACATATTGTGGAATGGATTGTTTTGGCCCATTTCTTACTAAAGAAGGTAGAAAGGTAAATAAAAGGTATGGTCTTCTGTTTACACGTTTTTGTTCTCGGGCCATTCATATAGAAATGCTGGATGACATGTCAACAGATGCTTTTATCAATGGGCTCCGCTGCTTTATCGCTATACGTGGTGCAGTTTGCCAAATAAGGTCAGATCGAGGAAGCAACTTTCTTAGAGCAAAAAATGAGCTAAAGGAAGCACTTAAAGAAGTCGATAATGAACGAGTAATGGCCTTTCTTGCTGAGAGACAGTGTGATTTTAACATGAATGCGCCATACTCAAGCCATGTTGGTGGCCTTTGGGAACGTCAGATCAAGACAGTAAAAAATGTGCTTAACATCACTCTCTCACTTTCTTCGGGAAGATTAGATGACTCTTCTCTGCGAACATTCTTATATTGTTCCCAATTGTAAACAGCCATCCCCTCACCACTGACAACCTTAATGACCCAAGTAGTCTTGAACCACTTACTCCTAATCACTTTTTGACTCTAAAATCTACTGCTGCCTTGCCTCCTCCAGGAAAGTTTGTTAAAGAGGACATGTATGCAAGAAAAAGATGGCAATATGTTCAATATCTTGCAGAGCAATTTTGGAGCAGATGGCGGAAGGAATATATTTTTAACATTGCTCTCAGACAGCGCTGGCACATACCAAGAAGAAATTTGCAAATAAGTGATATAGTAATAATGAAATAAGATGATCTGCCTAGAACTGAATGGCGTTTAGGTAGAATAGTAGAGACCAAAACTGACAAAAATGGACTTGTAAGGGGGGTCAAAATCCACCTTGGAGACCGGAAGCTAGATAAAAAAGGAGAACGGCTTAGCAAACCATCAGTAGTTGAACACCATATTCAGAAGCTGGTCCTTTTGCTGGAGACTGGCTAAGATCTGCTCCCCAACTCTTTCCACAACTTGACCTTTACCTCTTCAATTAGTTTGCTATTTCATTGAGCTTGTTGTTTAGTTTATAAATGCTGTCATCAATTGTCTGTCATTGTTGAAATCATTTTATTTAAATCTACAGTATAATGATTTGGTGGGAGTGTAAAGGACACATGATGCTTCAGTAGGGCTTGAATTACAGCGTTTGTGTGACTTTTATTTTGATACTTTTATTTTGGGTGTCTTTGGTTTGCATAATTAATTGTGCAGTTTTGCCGGGAATAGGAAAAGAAAATGGCGATATATGGGGTTAACTAACAAGCACCTCGCTGAAAAGTGAACGAGGTATTGTTTTTTCTGGGTTAAATGTAAAACAAAGGTTACAAATGTTTATTTTAAGTTATTTGCTTTTTATCTTGTACTTTGCCTTTTATAGCTCTTATGGTGTGTTTATGAAAAAGGTCACGGAAACGATAATAAAATTCATAAACCATCAGTTTGAAAGTTGACCATTATTCAGCCGGGGTCGCTACAATACCATACCTTGGAGTGAAGAGTGCAGCAAGTGAATCAGATCCTTTTCATGATCAATTTGCATAGTGGTAGGACAATGAAAAACAGAACGTGACAACAAATCAGACACTACATTGTCCTATCCTGGGGTAAACTGTAACTTAAAATTGTACCTCTGGAGATGCTCACTCCAGCAGTACATGCGCAGCAGCCTGTGACCTGAAGCAGCAGAGAACATCAAAGATGTTAGGGCCTGGTGGTCAGTTCTTAAAGTAAATGGATGCCCGTACAGGTAGGTATGCCACTTTTCACAGGCCCATACACATGCGAGTGCCTCCCTCTCACCTACTGAGTATTTTTATTCAACAGGGCTCAATGCACGGGAAGCAAAAGCCACAGGCTTCTCCACTCCATCTTGTATCTGTGAAAGAACTGCAACTACTGCTGAAGCAGATGCATCACAATTTACAATAGTTGGACTGTCCACATTAAAATGTGCCAAGACTGGTGAAGTAGTAAGCAACTCTTTAAGTTTGCAAAAGGCTTCTGCACAGTCCGACAACCAACTCTAGGATGCCTCTTTTTTAAGCAGCTGCCGAAGGGGCGTAGTGAGTGCAGAGTATTGTGGCATGAATCTCATGTAGTAGTACCCTGTCATCCCCAGAAAAGAGGCCAACCCTGAAGCTGACGTAGGTGCTGGAAAATGCTGAATGGCCTCCACATTCGACTGAAGGGGTGATAAACCTTGAGTTGACAAGCGGAACCCAATAAAGTCAACTTCATGTGCAGCAAATAGGCACATATCTGCATTTAAAGTAAGGTTGTGGTGGCTAAGAGCTGCAAAGGTTGCTTGCAAACGTTCATCATGGACAGCCTTATCTGGCCCATGGACTACAATGTCATCCAAGTAAACAACCACCCCTGGAATTCCTGCCAGAATAGTGGACATTATTTTTTGAAAACAACTGGGAGCGGAGCACAGGCCAAATGGCATTCTGGTATAATGAAAAATTCCAACGTGGGTGGTGAATGCAGTCAAATCCCTGCTGTCCTCGTGCAGAGGAACTTGAAGATAACCTTGACGAAGTTCGAGGTTTGAAAAAAACCTTTGAGCCATGGAAGTTTGTGATGAGCTCTTTGATGGTTGGTAAGGGGTAATGATCAGGGATGGTAGCCTGATTTACTGCCATTAAATCAACACAACCGCAGCCCTCCTGACTTTTTTTTTTTTGCTATAACCAAATTCAATATCCAGGGGGAGGTGTGGATTGGCTCTATAATGCCATCTGTCAGGAGATGTTGCAGTTCTGCTGTGACAGCTTCCCGCAGGGCTAGGGGCACACGCCACAGTCGTTGAATAACAGGAGTGACAGGAGGGGCTTGTGCGTAAATGTGTTAAGATATCCTAAGCCAGTGAACAGGGTAGGCCATTTCTGATGCCACAGTGATGTCACATTTAGAACAGTTAACCCATCATTGTCCAGTAGTGTGAACCCTAGACTGGTGAACAAGTCCAGGCCCAAAATATTGCTACCTTGTCTTGTGATATGGAAAGGAAAATCAGAGACAGTGTTTTTGCCTTATGTTACAGTGCAGCGTACAATACCCATCACATCAATTCTGGAACTGCCATATCCATAGAGGGAAAGGTTAGGTGGCTGAAGTGGTAAGTGCGATAAGAATGTTGTATAGGTGGCCATTTTTAGAAGTGACACTTTAGCTCCTGTGTCTAGCAGAAGAGGAATGCAAACATCATCCAGGTACATGGCACAGGAACGAAACCCGGGCAAATAGAAACAGACTGTGTGAATAACTGCAGGGGAAGACTCAGCCAAGCGTTGTTTTTGCTGTGTACAGTTACTATTTCCAGGGTCTGGCGCTGACCTACACCATTTTGCAAAATGATTGGGTTTTCAACGCCGCCTACATATTTGTCCTTGTGCAGGGCAGTCCATGGCACGAGACACGTGTTGTAGAACCACAATTTCCACAGCGCTGGCGAGACTGAGCTGTATGAGGTCTCATCTACTGTACTGGTGCTTGTGACTGACAGTCAGATGCACAGTTAAACTACGCAACTGTGGCTCATTCACTGTCTGAACAGCAGTTAAGGGATTCGCAGAAGGGATCTATATTTCACTTGTTTTATGTGCACATTGAGAAGCTGATTCTATTTGGCACGCAATAGTCAACGCTTAACTGAGCGTCAAATCATCATCCTCCAAAAGAAGCCTCTCACGCACCAGAGGAAGAGTAGTTCTTTCAATCAGTTGGTCTCTAATCATTTCATCACGAATAAGGTCAAATTTTCAAGACTCGGCTAAAACCTTTAAGTCAGCCACGTACTGCGAAATAGACTCACCAGCACGTTGTGTCCGCTGACGGAACTGTAGCCGTTTCAAAAGGACGCTCTGCTTTTTTGTAAAGTGTCCGTCAAGGAGCCCAGTCGCGGCTTCGTATGTGTTAGCGTCGCCGAGGGTCTGGAAGAT
>NC_053160.1:122615113-122705113 GCF_016835505.1 Polypterus senegalus | reverse complement strand
TGACAAGGCACATGTAGACTTTACTGATAAAAAAAACTTCCTTGATCTCCCAGATATCTGTGCAAGATCAAGCAGCTTGCTCACTTGATCCAGATTGTGCCTAGGTCCTCCATTTAATTCAATTCAGATTTAATTTTTTTCACTGAGTATAGACTCAGAGCTCTGTAACAATTTCATAGGCAAATGCAATTACAAACTTTCCAAATTATGAGCAAATACATAAAGCATAATATATACTGCATTACATTATCTCATGTAATTCATTCATAACAGCAGAGAGGTAACATTGGTAAATGACTGCGTCACAGGTACTTACAGTATCTAGAGAACTAGAGGAAGTAGAAAAGCAACCTCTTTATCTTCCGTAGAGCACCACAGCATGTTTGAAAAATTAGCTGGTGGAGGGTTGTCTGCATTGGGTGCTGCATGTTGTAGCCTTTTCTTGTTGCAGAGGAAAGTGTCTTTTTTTCACCCAGTTTGTGTTGTGGTGTTGATTTTGTGGTGTTTGTGTAAGCAAGTTCATGGTATACTTCCACAGTTTTAATTGAAAGTGGGGGGGTTACATTTCAGATAGACTTACTGGGTAAGGTATCACAGATAACCCTGCCAAAGGCTGTCTTGATAACTAAGGCAGAAGCTGGAATTTTTACAGGTAGAATTTTGTGTATTGTAAGTTCATGACTTGTGAGGTCTTTTAGGCTTCTGTCCAAAAAAGGCTGATCTGTATGCTTGGGTAATATTTCATTGTGATCTATAGTAACATTTTAAGGGTCCAGGAATTTCTGTGTCTAACTACAGTGACAAGAACATTTTTCCAAATTGTTGTTGTTGTTTTCTTTATTTACAGGATTGTTTTACACACATCAACTTTCTTTCTTTGTATTTCATTAGATATAATTTTAATTAAATTTAAATTAAATATGCTTATTTTTTTTTAATACAATAATTTTTTTGAAGAAGTGTTGCCTCAGTTGTTATACTAACTGGTTTTAAAGCACTTTGGTTTGAAACCCTAGAGGCTGTGACTCCGACTTTGTGATGTAAATCTATAGATTAGTAACACACACTGAAAATATTATGCAATCATGATTTTTCAGTTTAAAATAAAAATTAGAGTTTATCAAGTCCATGCACAAGTTTATTAGAAGTCACTGAAGACCTGCAGTACAGTGGTAATCTACCTTTCAGATATGCATTTAGTCAATAAATCCATCTAAAGCAGTATTCTGTGCAGAGTGCTATGTGTTAAATTATATTTGATATGAGCACAAATGTTGAAAAGGCCATCTATAAGGAAAAAGGCAGAAATAATTTTGTCAGAATAAGAAATTAATGTAGATCAATATAATTGCATATTATTGGGTTCACTTTCTGAAAATTCACCTTCCAGAGGGATTTTTGGGGAACAGAGTAAGAGATAGAAGACCTCTTGGTGGCTGAAACATTCAAGATCCAGACTCATCAAAAATTTTGTAAAGTGGCCAGCCCTGACACAGATTCAAAACACACAGGGCCTTTATTTTCTTTTTCCCTCTTGTGGAAATGTCTTCCCTGTTCCCACGAGCACAACAACACAGTCCCATACACAGCACAAACAATATTTTCTCTTTTCCTTTTCTCCTCTCCCGCAGCTTAGTCCCTTTCCTCCCGACTCTGGCTCCCAGAGTGGTGGCTGCTGGCTCCTTTTTATAGCCCACCTGGAAGTGCTCCAGGTGTTTGATCCATTTCCGGCTGCACTTCCAGGTGTGGCAGAAGGACCGGCCACATGGGTTCAGGAACCAGTGCAGTGGCCATGGACCCCAACTGTTTGAGTTCCAAAATCCCATGCCCGTGGCACTGATGCAGCCCGGGGTGGGGGTCTGCCATCTAGCGTTCCAGGGGAGAAACTGTCATGACCAGGCTTGCTCCCCCAGTCCATAGAATGAAGTGGCGTCCTGGCTGGACAAGAACCCCGGTCATCTGTAATGATATTTTCAAGAATGCTGATAAACTGAGCCCAATACAGAAAATAAAGTATCCACTTATTAGAAGGACCTTGGTGTAAAAGATTGCAAGTGTCAACTTGAAAAGGTACCCAAGTGTCTTTCACCCTAATTCCACATCTCATAGTTTAGGAAATTGTGATTCTGCTTTCAGAAAAGAGAAGAGGAGAACAAGAAAAGGAGCAGGGGAAGTGTAATTTTGATGGAGAGTAAGGCTGGCATGTTATTTCAATAGTCAATCTTCCTCCAGAGAGAGCAGAGGGTGAGTGCCTAGTGGTTTAGTTTTAAGTGGTGTAAGGACAAATCTTATTCCAATCTTTCACAAATTAAGTTTTTGATCTATTATGGTGGTCTTTTTACACTTCAGGAAAAACAACAGAGATAATGGATCTGACCTGAGACCAGTAAATAAGAGGAAGGGGGTTTGTAGCGCTGGTAAAACTAGTCGGGAAAATATGCATTCTAATTAAAGCCAAATGAGAATGAAAAAATATGGATGGAAAATTAATCAAAAGATTACTTTTTGTTCCTTAAAACACAGTGGTGATTAGAGACAGCAAGCAGTATCATGCAGTACATTTGAAATGTCTGTGCTCTGATATCTAAATGAACTTGTGAGCAGGATGGATGGAAAAAGAAGACTTATGACAGCAGTGATTTAATGACAGGGTTTGAAGCAATTAATTTATAACCATGCACTACCATTGTTTAAACTGAACAGGTTAACGTGTGGATATTACCGAATTAACTTGAATAATGCATGTAGCAATTGACAAAAACAGTAGTGAAATTTTGAGGACAACATATTGCAGTGTATTTTATCATTTAGAAGTTATTTTAAATTTGAAATAAAGGTTCTTTATACTTGTAAATGAAATTAAGATTGTCAGAATAAATTATTGAAATCAAAACTGGAAAAAAGGTTGGTTGGCATATCATGAATCTTTGTGTGTTGAAAAATCCTTATGTTAATTAAAAATGAAACACATTTTAGGTCTGAAAGAAAACTGAGTAAAATTCTACACTTTGGTTGTATCAATGAAAAATAAACTGAAGGCACCTTTATTTTGTGTGTTTTGAAGTATTTTAATGGTATTACTATACTCTTACTGATTAAAATGCTTTATATAAAGCTAAAAATTCTATTTGGGTCATTGCTTTCTTCTTCTGGGTGTACTGACTGAGTGAATCATGTAACTGTGAATAAAACAAACGGCTTCAGTTCAGTATTCTATAGAACATATGCCCTCCTGAGAATGTATTCTGTATTTTTATTGTTACTACCTTAAGTGTAATTTAAAAATGTACAAAAGAGTTATAGTAATAGTAATTTATTGTTCTGTTTTCCAGACATGAATGATGAAGATGTATATCTGGGAGTTACTCACCCTGTAAGCATTAATAAATATTTTCCATAATATGTTAACAGTGATATTGTTTTACAAGTTACCAAAATAATATTTAAATGTTGCTAATAATGGCAAGAAAGTAGAATTATTTTATTGATAAATCTATTTGAGTGTTTCAGAAACAGTCTTTTATTAATGCATGTGATTTTAGTTTCTTAACTGGGACAGATATCTGCCAGGACTGGAAAATACAATTTTTAACAAATTTTCTTTTTAATTTGAAGTTGCCTACAGCTAAACTGTTGGCAATACAGCATTTGTCACAACTAGAATGCTGCACCAGGTTCATTTTAACTAAAAAATATTCAATTTCAAAGCTTTTATTTCATTGTTACATTTTTTACATCTATAAGTTACCACACAGCATCTCTTTAAATAATCAATACTCTATGTAGGATGATAATAATCTAAAATTTTTCCCTTTCAGATATTTGAAATGGATGCTTTTGATCCACTGATTCCAGTGGAGCCTTTAAATTTTCCTAATATGCCATCTTATAATTCACCACGAATAGGTAAACACAATTTTTTTTTTATATACTCTTATTTTTAAGATTTGTTGAATTATTTGCAAAATTTTAAGATTTCTATTTGGTTTACCCTTGTTTTGCTGCAATCTACTATGCAAATAATATATTAAAATGACTGTTTAACAAATAACACTAAGACAGTACTTGGCAATTATTCATTCAAAGGCAATAAACAAAAATCCACTTTACTGGCACAGAATACCTTTTGCTTCAATAGCTAATGATGACAGCTTTGGCAGAAATAGCTCTTTGGCCATTTTTCATGGAACTGTCTCTTAGTCACTTACACTGACTGAGAAAAATCTTCGCCCAATTCTCCACATAAGGCCACTTTATCTCTACCACCAGGTTCAGTCTATCCCTACGGTATTTTGATAGGATTTACAGCTTTTTCTTTTTTTTTTTTGCTTTATTTTTTTGCAGCAAAATTAGTTTTCTGATGTTCCATGTTACATAGCAGAATTCATAAAAAACCTATAACAGACATTTACATGGAACTTAGACATTAGTTCATAAAGTTTCATGTAAAAAAAAAAAATCTATAAGGTAAAATTTTAAATCATATTTCTGAGCTTTTACCTTAAAATGTATATTTATTACACATTTAAGGAATCCCCTAACAATTGTGCCACTTTTATGTAAACATTACTAACAAGAACCAGTCTTAACAGCCTGAATCCAAGTTTTTATCATTAAAAAGGGATTGAAATAAGTACTATTCATTTATTGATTATATGAAACATAATTGATAGATGTTTTCATACTTATTAACAGTGAAGGTACTGTATGCAGGAAACATCTGCAGTGTTAATTGTTCTTTTTTTCAGTCATTCTTAGGCCAGATTTATACTTCTTGTGACGTGTGTGCCTGCAGACAGTGCTGCTACACAAGCAGTGTACTGTTTGTACTTGCATGCGTACTTTAAGTAGATCTGGAGGATTCCACCAGGTGACAGTGTGAGATATCATCATGGTGAGAAAACAATGTTCGATTTCACTGTGTTGTGAATTGCCCAAAACATTGATTAAATTCCCAGGACACCTTGACACAATATCTCTGAAAAGGTTGAATGTTTAATGATTACATCCATTAATCCAGGGATGCGCCCGTTCCAGCAAGCATCAGGCAGGAGGCAGAAACAATTCCTGGGGGTGCATCAGCTCATTGCAAGGTGAATACAAGCACACACATACACTAGCATCATTTTAACATCACCAAATCCCCAAACCTTCATGTCCTTGGAAGGATACCGGAGCACCAGGGACGTGACTCCCTACTGCGAGAGAGCAGTGCTACTGCTCCACCAATATGCCTCTCTCATATGTGTAATTATTAACAGAATTTATTACTTAAATGAAAGTAACATTATATCTGTAAAATGTAACATACGTGATTTAAAACATTTCATCATGAAAGTGATATCAAATATAAGTCTAAGGATTCTAAATGTGCAGTGAGCTGGAATATCATAAATTTAATGTGTTCTGTGTGGCAGTCGCTGCCTACTGCTGCTGTCAGTGCAACATGAAGCCCCAGAAGCACATAGCTGGATCAGTTTTAAGGTGACATTTATGATGCTGTACTTTAATTGCAAACTTTGAGATTAAAGTTGAAATTCCACTTTAATCATGACATAGACCTTTTTCTTCTTTACTGTGACCCTAAATTTTTTCTGTGTGGCTCAAATACACTTCTGTAAATTCTGTTGCTGTTGTGAGGGTGCAAAAAAAAAAAAAAAAGACAACAGAAAATGGTTTGTGAGACTTTTAAAACATGTTGCGTCATTACGATTAGTTAATATGCGATGCTTGTATTGCCTATGCAAGAAATACATGACGGAAAACGCCACGAATACATTTGTATATCAGCATTTATTTTTGATGATTTATTTCACCACATCAAACCATCCATTTTTTTGATATGTGGCTGTTTATAAATTACTTTGAACAGCGACATCTTAATTGTCTTTGACGTTCAGGAAAGAGGGAGTGAGGTAGTAGTGACCTTGTTCAACCTTTTTTATACATGACATTTAACAAGAATATTTACTGTAGGAAGATTTTTTTTATGATTCTCAATGTCTAAGTATTAATTTGTAGTTAGACTATAAATTAATATTTCTTTGTAAATACTTTAAATATTATAGTCTATAATATTATATATTTTATTATATTATAAATATGATATAATATGAAGAAATATTTAAAAGAAATTTTTTGTCATGGAGCTTGTTTAAATGATGATGATTCATGAAAATGTTTAATAACTTGACCATATTTAAACCACAATAATGCCACAGTTTAGTTGTTGGCACTTTGTAGATACTGATGTGACATGTTTCCTAGTAGCTTCCACAAGTTGTGTGGGTTTAGTTTCATGGCCCGTTTTCTCTGGTCACTTAATGGACACCTTTCACCTGTCTAAATTTTAATTAAAGTTATGACCTCTTTTAGTTAAAGGTCCGGAAGACAGACCATATGATATCCAAGTAAACAACCTGCTTTAAGTTATTTTATTTATCATCTCATGTTTAAATGGCTAACATTAGTATTTTTAATGTGAACAATCATTGTAGAAATAAGCCTCTTGTTTTTCATTTACTTAGATCACTACCAGTAAAACTGTTTATCAATTTAATATGCTTCCTGTAACAACAGATGCTGTAGATGAATGGATAATATTGTTATTGTTATGATTGATATTCTGATTTTTTTTTCGTAAGAAAATGTTGGCAGTTCTTTGACAGTCATAATATTAATGTCATCTGCATATTTATGAAGATTACAGAATATAGTCAAAGTGTAGTAAAAACTTTGGCAGAGTAAGTTTTGAGTTTGAATAAAATTTTCTCCATTTCAGACTTTTTAATGTTGTTTATCTCTTTCCTATGCTTTTTTTTTTTTTTTTTTTATAGCTGATGGGCCGTACCTGGAAATCATAGAACAGCCTAAACAGGTAAAAAATAAATAGATATTTTAAAAAGTTAATATGTGTATTAGAATGCATTTTAAAGTGGTAATAATTTTTTAGGCAGTATTTTGAAAAAATAGCAAAATATTGATAGGATAGTAAAGTGTATAACCATCTGTTTGGGATCATAGTTAAAATGCAATATGTTAAGCATTGCAGAGAACAGTTTGCTGCTGTTTGCTGTAACTAGAAGTACTATTCACGAGTTACTGTGTACGTAATGTATTGTTTTAACTGATTTCACTTACAGAGAGGCTTTCGTTTTCGCTATGGCTGTGAAGGGCCATCTCATGGTGGACTACCTGGAGCTTCAAGTGAAAAGAATAGAAAATCTTATCCTCAAGTCAAGGTATATATATAATTGTAGTAGTTGCCATTAACAAATGTGGATTGTTCTCGTGGCGGAAATGTTTTTGACTAAAATCTATTGGTAGTAGTTCCATCAAGAAAAGCAAATTAGTCTCTCAAGCAGTAAAGGCTCTTGAATTCCGTTTATTATGCTTTGATTTGGTGGTTTTCTTTACATATATTTAGCATTGTCCAATATATACCTTTGTAAAGTTTACAGTAGCACACATCATACATTATCATTTTTGTGATAATTTATTCTATGTTGGAAATAACACACTATAATTCTAATAATAAGTATTAACATACAGAACCCGAGATGACACCCACCTTTGTCAGAATGCATTATTGGGCTGTTCTACTGTTTTTTTTTAACTATCTCCCTCCCACGAAAACCACTTTTAAGGATGGTATTTCAGACAGCTAATGGATCTACCAAATGTAGCTAGGACAAAGGAAGCACTGTAAACAAAGTGGTCTTCAAGAACAAGCAAAACATGACCAGTATCTTATTCTGTTTATTCTTCTTTGATGAGTAGTTAGCTAAACCTTATGAATGTTAAATCATAAAGGCTTTGAGGTAATTTTTCACAATTTCCTAAATGTCCTAAGATTTGGATGATGCTGTGATGCCTTATATATCAGGACAGGAATTTATTCATTATGGAATTATTCAACTTGAGGCTAATAAATATTTGTTATTGTGTCCCAAAAAAGAAAAAAAACAAAAGTCTGGATGCATCCAGCATAATATAGTTGTGATTAGAAAAGGGAACCAAACTCCTCATGGAAACAACTAAAGACCACTGCAAGAACAGAAACAGAACACAGGAGGGCAGAACTAGAACATACTATATGGAGGAAATTTCCAAAAACCTTCAATGTATACAGGTATTATAGCAGGTCAGTGCTTAATCCCCTTTGTAGAGTGCCTACAGTTGTTACATGTGCTGTTTATATCTAGGTTTTTCTAAAAAGAAAACTCTTTCACCCAATATTTAATACTAGAAATAGATGCTGATAAACAGACTTGCAAAATATAGAGCTAAGAGCAAAGCATTGAGTGGATTATTTTTTTCGTTTTTGTTTTTCAAAATTAGGTACTGTATAAAGTAAAAGCAAACATTCCAGTATTGGGCGAGACTGCAAGGGGAGAGAGATTTCATACCAACACTGCAGACTGTCAGTACAGAACACAATTGAATAAAAATAATTGGATGACCAGGGAAAGTAATACATTGTATACAAATCCTGGAATGGGTGCAGTTCAGGCCTATCATAAATATCACCCAACATCTTTATTCCTGGTTTAAAATTTTAAAGAAAGTTATAGGAAAGTCCATGGAGCAGTAAAACTCGATTAATGAAAGCTAGCTAAGCTAATTTCTGCCAACAGCAAACAACTGTGCTCAATAGGGCAACAGTAAAAAGGGAAACAAAGGCAAGAAAATTTCCACTGCAAAGCCAAGAATGATCTTACATGTTGACTCACATGGATTCATATTGTTTTTGCAAAAGTATAACATCTCTTTTTGAGACTCCTCAATGTGTTAAAAGTCTGACCTCCCTCTTGCCCACTCCATATGCAACAATCTTTCATTGTCATGGGCCTGGTTGCTGCTGACTATCTTCATGAATTGTGCACTTTGATAGCAATTTGAAAACTTTGAATTATACTTTTTTGCAGCTGAAATTTAAAATTTTCCTGGCATTAACATAAATAGTTATTTTTTACCATTGAGAATTTACACATTCAGAAATAACGAAACATTCACTCTTGTTGCCAAACATTAAGTAAATATTACTTTTATTACTAGTGGAAAAGTTACACCTGTCTCTTGAAAAACCACAGTTGGTCAGAGATCATTCATGATATTAATGATAACATGTCAAAATACCAATTTGCATTATTTGTTTTAAATATTTCAATCATTTCTAAGCAGAAGACGGGTCAGACAAACATCCAATACAATTAAATTTGTGATCAGAAAGTTTTAAAATTGAATGTCCTATATATCTGTAACACTGAACTGTTACATATACAGAACCTTCTTTATCCAGTTATCTGCTGATACCACACCTTTCTTCAGCATGCTGAATTGGTATAACCAATTAAAGCCTTTAAAATCACCACTAAACCCATACTAACAGCAGTGAATAAACATAGGTATTACAAATGAAATATAGTAGTTGGAAACTCTTTAATGTGTGGGATCACTTAACTGTAAATACTTAACCATTGCCAATTAATGTGTGCACATTGGCCACGTGGTGATGCCAGGTATGCCATTTCTCATCTCCCTTTCTCTGGGCTTTTGTCCAACCCTTTCTGTGAATCACTCAGCTACAGTGCGTAGTTGATATGAACTCATGTGGTGGTGCTGGTCAAAACATTTAAAAAAGCAGGTAACATAAGCATGTCATTAATAAAAGTGTTGTATTTTCATTCATCTATCTTTTTAACCTGCTTTTCTGGGGCTGAGATGCAGGGCATCTGGAGTCTATCCCAGCAGTCACAGGACACAAGGAAGGAACAGTGTTTTAACAGGGTGCCAGTTCCTTTCAGAGCAAACTTACACTCACCCACACACATTAGGGTCAATTTAGCAGTGACAGTTCACCAAATCTGCATGTCTGTGGGTTGTGTTAGGAAACCCACATACATACAGGGAGAACATGCAAACTCCACACTGAGAACACCCAGGATGTGAACCTTTGTCTCCTTACTGAGAGGCAGTAGCGATGCCACTGTATGAACACAAAGAGCTAGAAGAGTAAATATCAGCGATGATCCATTTGACACCAGCAGATAGTAAATGTCAATTAATCACAAAGAAGGTTACCAGTATTTTTATTATTATTATTAGGGTGACACAGTGATATTTGCACTACATTGCAGCTTCAGATTTCTAGGGTTGAATATCAGACCCCTAAACTCTCTGGGTGGAGTTTCCAAAATCTCCCCTTAGCTAAGTGGGTTTTTTGTTGGGCATTGTGGTTTCCTCCCCCGACATGTGTATTATGTTAATTGCTGACTGTATGTTCGCCTCATATGCATGAGTTTGTGTCCTTTACATAGACTGGCACCTCTTTTCAAGGCTGGTTTCTACCTTATGCAATACTGCTGGACTGCTCAGGACTGGAGTATGCATATGTAATGATTTGATTGAATTTAAGGACCTAGATTTTCATAAGGAGATGTGAGAAATTTTGCATGCAGCTAGACTAGTTTCATGTCAAATGGCAAGTCAAACTCAAGGTGGTGTTGGGTACCAATTAGTGTATTTTTTAAGAAGGATAGTTTCAGGAAAACCAAACCACATTTGCTCAGGAAGCACTGAGAAAGTGGTTTGATTAATTGAAGTAAGATTCTGTGGGATGATTAAATCGAAAAAGGGCCTTACTGACCTCATGCCAAGCAGGGTATTCACCCTAATCATAACAACATACCGAGACGATCTTCCCTAACATGAAGCATGTTGTTTGTAGCAGTGTGATATTTGGATACTGCTCTGCATCAGTGCTTGAAGGATTTGTAAAGACTCTAAGCAGCAAGAATCAATAAAAGCAGAAAAATCATGGAAAAAGTATTTTAAAGTAGATGTATAACTGTGGCGATAATCTTTTTAAATTATATAAACCTTAATTTTTTTGTACATTATACTGGAAAAAATCTCTTTACATATTTAGAGAATGTTTAGATTTAATTATTATTTTTTGTGACCATTTGAAAAAATCATATTTTAAAACGCATCACTTCCAGTAAAAGTCTTGCTTTTCTATCATTACAGCAAATCTTACATCTTAGTCACGTGACTTGATAAGGTATGAAGTGCATTTTGCATTCTTCTTGAACTTCAAGCCATTTTACCACATGCCGTAATGTACAGTCACTTTTAGTTTCTAGAATCTGTATTGTTGCTTTTGTGGGTTTAGCCAATAAAAGTCCTTAAGACATGCTGTTATATTTTATTTTTTGATGCTTGTAATCTGTATGCTTACTTAGCATTTTCTCTGTCGACAAGGGTTATTTAATAATTATTTAAAGAGTACTGTCGCAGATATATTTTGGTATTATAAATTCTCATCAGCATTTCTGTGTTAAGGTATTTTAAAACATGTTCTAAATTGCAGTAACTGCGGGGATTTCCAAAGGAAACATGCTTAGTTATTTGCAATCTTCTGTAATAACACAGAATTTATTTATTGTGGTTTGTAAATATTGCTCAGATTTATGCCATATAGTTATTTATTTACTATGATTTTAATGTATACAAGAAAATATGGATTTGTGATGTATGGCTTTTTTCGTTTTTAAATTGGAGGCAAGAGGATACAATATTACTCAAAGAAACAGCCTGGGTTGAGTTGCTTTAACTTTCAGACAGCTCAGGATATCTGTGTAATAAATGTAACTGTAGTAATTTCTATTAAATTTAAGATGCAAAGCTTCAGTAAATAGCTGGGATCTTTAAAAATGTCCCTGTGAAAGTTAACTACACTTATTGTCAGTACCAACTTCTCTCAACAAAGAACCATAAAAATCAGTTTTTGCCAAGTATGTAAGTATGATTGTAGGATAAGAGAACCATTAACACAATCAGGCTTATTGTATTCAAATGAATCTTCCTTTGAAAGGAATGACATGATTTTTAATGTTAGAATAATTTCTCATCATTTGGGAAATCCCCAACTTACAATTTTCCTAAAACTTAGACGTACAGCAGAAACTACCACAGAGAGCTCTGAGGCCTGAAGCTTCTTTCAGATTGTGTGGGTGAAAGCCAAATTATGCAGCAGTGGGAAATTCCTATTATGTCACAGACATTTAGAGGAATAGGCCAAAATATAAATGAGCATATTAAAATGTGAAGTTAAAATGCTGATATTATAAAACAGCCTTCATTACTTTTTATGAATATGCCTTTTTTAAACTTGGTATTTTGATTTAAAGCTGAAATGGTTAATCATATTATACAAGACAAGCATCAGTTTATTTTAGTACAGTTAAATAAATAATTTGCCATATTAGTGAGTTTAGGGACATTTCAGTGTATACAAATTCAAACAATTTACACGCTTTGTTATTTTTAATTTAAATCACTACAAATACTATATCCTTGAAAAAAATAGCACAAGTACATTGCACTTTTTTTACACTTTTTCTAGACATACAGGGTGAGCCAAAATGAAGTACCATATTTCTCAAGATCATTGTGTGAGGTAGAGGCAGCCAAGTGGGTAAGGGTGGGGGTCCTTTGATAGGCGATCCCTTGTAGATTTAAGTCAGCAACATACCTTGGTCCGGTGCGCTGAATAACTGATTGCACGACTGTATACATATGTGACATTAATTAAAGTAAACATTTAGTTTTAAAAATCACTCTAATTCTGTTAGTTGTAATATTTTCTAGGGGTACTAACAAATGTGTCCAGGTCATTTTAAAATGCCTTTGTAGTATAAGAAATACTAAAACTAGTCGGTTAATAGATGTGATTTGTAGGCTATTGAAATCTTATAAATGATCTTGGTGAGTTTTTAGTTTTGTTTACTTTAATCGTGTGAAATTTTACTTCTATTTGTAAAGCACCTGAAAATACATACTCTACTCCCAAACACTCTGTACAACTTGATTTCTTTAAAGTAGTTACAGAGGTGAGGTCTTGTGTCTTTGAGATTTGAATAGCCATTAAGCATTTAACTGGAACTTGGGTTGCCCAGAAAGTGCTAGTTTAGTCACTAAATTAACTATACAAGTTCAAATTGAAGGGACGGTGATGTGTTTTTTTTTTTTTTTTGGTGGAGATACCAGGAATGCACCCAGCGTTGGCCTGACTCACAACACTCACACACAGACATGACTTAACAGCAAATTAAATATATAACTATGTGATATATTGAATGAGCCACAAACAACTTACAGCTAACCGTTCCTTTTCCTCACAGCGATATTATTTACTAGCACAACAATAAACATATAACAATAAACTCTAATGACCTAGTCCATAAACAGTCCAAAAGCAATGGTAGCAGATGAAGTGGAATGGTGGAAAAGATGATGATCCAGGAAACGGCTTTCTGTAAACAATGTATTAAACTGTCCAAACGGTAGTCCTGATGCAGTGAGGGGTGAAGAGATCTGGGGAGCGCTCCCCCGATGAAGTACGATGACCAATCCAATACTGCTCATGATAGGCAGGCACGGGACAGTCCTTGCATCTTTACAGTGTAGCAAGAACGACCAAAAGACATCGGGAAGGTTTGGGGCAGCCACCCATATATTTCCCGGCTGCATAATTGATTAAACAGGACAGACATGTTCACACGAATGAGTCCAAAAGAGAACTGACTGTTGTCTTAAGGTGGCGGCTTTTAAATGCCTACAGAGGATGTGATGTCATCGGAACCGGAAGTGATGTCGTTGGTTGCCCCAGAACCGGGCGGGATTTCCCGAGAATGGTCTGCAAGGAATAGAGAGAGAGAGAGAATCAGTGCAGTTTGCCAGCCCCTGGTCCGGCATGAAATTGCATCTATTCAGGCCCTTTATTTGTCCCCTAATCACACGTGTGTGATAAGACCCCCCTCAGCCTAGACTTATTGGGTTGGCGATCTGCACCAAGAGGTTGTGAACGCAACAGAGAGCATCGGCACTGGTGTGGATAGAGCCCTTCCGACGAACGAGCGAGAACTTATAATGTTGCAGATCAAGGAACCACCTAGTGACTCCAGGGATGAACTCCTTGTGTAGGGCCATCCACTGTAAAGGTGCATTGTCAATGACAAGTGTAAACTCCCGACCCAGAAGGTAGTACCTCAACTGTGTAATCGCCCACTTGATCGCAAGAGCCTCTCTTTCCACCGCCACGTACCTGGTCTCCCAATCCAGCAGTTTCCAGCTCAGGAACATGACTCGGTGTTCAGCACCATTGACACTTTGGCTCAGCGCTGTTCCAAGATCTGTGTCCGAAGCGTTTGTCTGGAGAATAAAAGTTAGGTGCTTTCAGAACAGGTGCCGATGTCCGGGCCCGTTTTAAGTCACTGAGTACAGCTTCTGTTATATCAGTCCACACCACAATGTTGGGAGCCCTCTTCTTTGTTAAACCAGCAAACCCGCGATTCTCAAAAGAATCGCAAATCCAAGAATGGCAATCACTTTCTATTCCCTCCGATATTTGGAGGGAAGAAAAAACATGGAGGGTGGGTGCGTCCTGGGAAAGTTTTCATTTAATTGAATAAACATATTTGTACTAAAGCAGTTTCTTTTTGGAGGCATGACTTATCTGGTTCTGGTGTTTCAGAAGCACGTTGTAGGCGCCTGCGTTCATTGTTTATATCCATCCATTGTTATTGTTTTTCTATGGCTGTGTCGTTAGCTAGAAGTCATTTGCAGACGGCAACAGATTTCGCTTGGTGAAGTGACCATGGCAGCAGATCTGGGCTTGGAGGGCTACATTACTAAGCGAAGGTGGCATATGTGGTGGTGTGGGCGGTCACGTTTGGACGGCGGTGGTAGTGTGTACGAATTACTTGTCCCCTCTGGCATCTGTGCATATATACAACCTGGCGTGCACGCTTTACCTCAAGTTTAGTTTACATGTCGTGTTGTGTTGTTTGGGCGCCACCTACTGACTCTGGGAAGCCACTGGGTTTGACTCTGGGGTGCTGAGGCGCAGTGCGTGTGCGCTTTCGGTGCGTCTGGCATCCGTGCATGTATACAACCTTCGTTTAGTAATATAGATCACTGAAGGGAGCAGCTTTCTGTGAAAACTGAGGTATAAACTGACGGTAGTACCCGGCCAAACCGAGAAATGCTTGGACATGCCTCTTGGTTCGCAGACAAGGCCATTTAAAAATGGCATTTACTTTACGCCACTGTGGCTTCACAGTACCATCACCCACCAGATAGCCTAAATATTTGGCTTCCTTCAACCCTTAAATAGCATTTTTTTTGGATTGATCTGAAGATCGGCCTCACCCAGCGTCCATAATACCGCTCAGACTTACTGTAGGTGTTCCTTCTACACGCTGGAATAGATGATGGCGTCATCTAGGTAGGCAGCACTATAAGTGTTATGGAGGCGGAGCACTTTTTCCACCAGACACTGGAAAGTTGCAGGAGCCCCATGTAACCCGAATAGAAGGACACGATACTGCCAGTGTTCATTAGGGGTGCTAAATGCAGACTTGACCTTTGTAGAGTCTGTTAAAGGAACCCGCCAGCACCCCTTGGCCATGTCAAGTGTGGTCAAATATTCTGCCTGTCCGAGCCTTTCAAGGAGGTTGTCCACTTGAGGCATAGGTTAAGTATCAAATTATGAGACCTGATTAAGTTGACAGAAGTCATTGCAAAACTTCCGTCGGGTTTACTAACCAAGATTATTGGGCTGGACCAGGGACTATAACTTTCCTCTATGACTCCTAAGTCCAGCATGCGCTTGATTTCAAGCTCCACTTCAGCCTTCTATGCCTCAGGAAGACGATAGGGGCGCTCTCGGACTATAACCCCAGGTTCGGTCACAATGACGTGGGCGATCAGAGAGGTCCTACCAGGTTTATCGTCTACCACCTCTGGGACGGACGAGATAACCGCTTCGAGCTCTCGTCTCTGTTGGGTGTTTAAGTTCGACCCAAAGTTAAGGGTGAAGGTCTGAGCAAAGAGTGAGCGGGGCTGGCTGGAGGAGAGATTGGGATCCCTTTCCTTCCACGGTTTCAGCAGATTCACGTGATGTATCTGCTCGCTCAGCTAATGATTGCAGTTTCAGCAAGTAGTCTATGAGCCCTTTCCTCTCCTTAACTTCTTATGGTCCCTGCCATTGGGCAAATAGTTTAGAATGGGAGGTGGGAACCATCACCATGACCCGATCCCCCGGTTGGAACTCCTGAAGCATCGTGTCATGGTCATAATAGTGGGCCTGTGCTGCTTGCGCCCCCTCCATGTGACTTTTTAATACAGGTTGAATTTTCCCAAATCTATCACATAACTGCGCGATATATTCTAAAATATCAGTCAAGGGAAGAGCCTCTCCTTCCCAACTTTCTTTCAAAATGTCCAATACACCCTGGAGTTGTCATATGTATAATAATTCAAATGGCGAGAACCCCATTGAGGCTTGAGGGACTTCCCTGTAGGCAAAGAGTACGAGGGGGAGGAGTTGATCCCAATTCCTTCCATCCCCGCTGACCACCTTGCGAAGCATCTGTTTGAGAGTCCGATTAAATCGCTCAACTAGACCGTCGGTTTGAGGGTGATACACCGTGGTCTTTAGGTGCTTTATTTTAAGTAACTTGGTGTTTCCTTGAACGTCTCTGAGGTAAACTGCGTCCCTTGGTTCTTAAGGACTTCCTTAGGGATTCCAACTCGTGCAAGTCCCTTACCAGTTCCCGTGCGATGGCTTTGGAAGTAGCTGAGCGCAATGGAACAGCTTCTGGATATTGGGTTGCATAATCTTCGAGGACTCATATATATATATATATATATATATATATATATATATATATATATATATATATATATATATATGTATATATATATATGTATATATGTATATATATATATATATATATATATATATATATGTATATATATATATATATATATATATATATATATGTATATATATATATATATATATATATATATATATATATATATGTATATATATGTATATATATATATATATATATATATATATATATATATATATATATATATATATATGTGTGTATATATATATATATATATATATATGTATATATATATATATATATATGTATATATATATATATATATATATATATATATATATATATATATGTATATATGTATATATATATATATGTATATATATATATATATATATGTATATATGTATATATATGTATGTATATATGTATATATATATATATATATATATATACATATATATATATGTGTATATATATATATAGAGATATATATATGTATATATGTATATGTATATATGTATATGTATATATGTATATGTATATATATATGTATATATGTATATATATATATATGTATATGTGTATATATATATATATATGTCCGAGGGCTTCAGGGGTCCCTCTATATCGACCCCTAATACCTCAAACTGGACATCAATTAAGGGAAGGGGAATGAGAGGAGCACGTTCCTAGGAATTCCTAGGAATTTGCCGCAGTTGGCACTCTGGGCAAGAAATACAAAAACGGCGAACCTCCTTGTTAATTCCCAGCCAATAAAATCGGAGCTTGATACGCTCTAATGTTTTCTCAGTGCCCAGGTGGCCTCCTAGGAGGTGGGCGTGTGCTAACTAATAAACCTGCCACTGGAAGCTTCGTGGAATCAGCAACAACTTCCGTACCTCCCCCTCATGTTCACTGACCCAATATAATAAATAATTTTCAATAACAAAGTGGGGGCCCTGTGGCATGGGTTGATGGGTGCATTGGCCGTTGACTAATATCACTGCATCCTTCACAAATTTCAGGGAGTCATCATTCCATTGCTCCCTTTTAAACGAGGCCGGCGTTTGTCTAAATTGAACACTTAATTCTGAGAGGGTCCAGTCCGACCTAAAGGGACGGGTAGTCATCCCGATCCGTCGAGACACAATCTGATGTGGTAACAGTCTGCGACGGACTAGGAACCTCCCCATCCACCTCTTGGCCCTCCATACCTCTCTCCACCGGCTGAGACAACCTGTGACATACAGTAATTATTCCTGTCTATTACTAGGCCTAAATTAGGTTTGGGAGTGATCAGTACTTCGCCGCTTTTAATATCAGACCAGTCCCGCCCTAGAATTACAGCGAAAGGTGGATTTGGAAGGACTGCTACAGGTATTTTTCTTACCAATCCTCCCTGGCTGATGAAACATTGGGCAGTTTTATAGTATCGGACATCTCCGTGTACACAAGTATAACTGGTCTGTACTTTTATCCATTGTCGCGGCAGTACATAACGGTGATCAACAATGGAAATTAATCAAATAGGGCTTCTACTTTAAATCTGTTAACAACCACCTCTCCCGTATGAGGCATTGATAGGGGGGTTGAAAGTACCACAATCCACCTGTGTCTCTCCACTTGCCTTCCGCCTTGTCCCTAAGTGAGTGGTGCGCCAGCAGATCCGGGGACTCCAGCGCAAACTCCGGCTTGTGTCGAAAGGACAATTTAGTAGGGACGTAATCTCCATAGCGTCCGCTAAAGGACCGTTCTGCTCTCTCAGATTGTAAGGCTGTCTTAGAGGTTTCAACGAGCTTGATGAGCTCGTTCATGCTAGCAAATTCTCCCCAGAACAGCTGGGTGAAATGTTCATTTATGTTGTTCATAAAGATAAAGCAGGCCACTTTTTTCACAATTAAAAGGTGGAGCACTCAGAGGGTTTTATTCACTCCGCCCCCTTTTCCCAAAGAGCATCAGCCTGCTGTTTAATAGGTCTCTCGGGATCTAATTTCCAGGTCTGCAAAAAACTCACTTGCTGGTCTGGAGAATCCCCACCTTTCTCTGGAGCCTTGGCCCCTTTGGGGAGGACAGCCCTCTCCTCCGAGAGAGCACAATAAATCCATGTTGCTTCCTTTACAGAGACCAGCCCACTTCTGTGTGTCTACTCGACACTCTCCCTATGTATTCTATGTGGCCCCGAACTAGACAAAGGGAGCAGAGTCTACACCGGTTCTTTCCGAAATCCGGGACGAACCCCCACCCCCCCTTGGAAACTCGGCCCCAGTTCTCTCCCACCTGGTCATAATTAAGGTCTGGTCCCGTTTCTATCTGGGATTCTTCCATCCTACCGACTACGCTACTGTAACAAGAACGACCAAGAGATATCGGGAAGGTTTGGGACAGCCACCCATATAATATTTCCCAGCTGCAAAATTGATTAAACAGAACAGACATGTTCACACGACTGAGTCCAAAACAGAACTGACTATTGTCTTAAGATGGCGGCTTTTAAATGTGCGCAGAAGATGTGATGTCATCAGAACCGGAAGTAACGTTGTTGGTTGCCCCAGAACCGGGCAGGATTTCCTGAGAATGGTCTACAAGGAACTGAGAGAGAATATGTGCACTTCACCACCCCCTGGTCCGACATGGAATTACATCTATTCAGGCCCTTTAGTTGTCCCCTAATCAGATGTGTGTGACAACAGATTTGAGGATCGTAGATAGAAACGATATTCCATAGGAGGTATTGGGGACGAGACAGATGGGTGAATATGAACACAGAACGGCGGGGTGTCTTTGCTGCTTAGCCGGCTCCTTTTTAAAGTTCCCGCCAGCCCTTCTTGTCCCAAGCAGCCCCCTGTGCCCATTGCAGATGTCCAATCAGAGCAATACCCTTGGGGCAGGCTGGGAAATGGAGTCCATTAATCCGTAGTGCTGCTACATCATTTGACTGCCAAAATTAGTCTATCTCACAGTACTTTTGCACACCGTAACAGAATACTTAGAAATGTGATAGATAGTTGTAAGGACAGGATTTAGCAAATGCTGGCATAAATTTAATATGGCCTCTGATTAGAAGTATTGAATTGCTAAGTATAAATCAGGATTTAATGATCTGAAGATGCCTTGGCTTTTTATATAATTCTATGAATAGAAAAAAGTCAGAAAGAGAAATATGGTTACATATGTTTCCATCAGCTGACCAGCATATAAGCATCAAAAAAGGACAGACAATCTGAAAAGATAGCTCTGCAGCAATGAATCTGCTACTTGCTTTTTAACATACTTTTTTAATATTATTTAAAGTATTTACAAACATTGGTATTATTTTTTCATTTGTTTAGTATTGTTGATGCCACACCACAAGGAATTTTTGATGACTGCAGCTTTGTTATTTTCTCTTAAGGTTTTTATTCAGAGTAAGCCTGATATTTTCCCTGCAGAAGAGTTAGTAGAATGGCAAATCTGACTTGAGTCCATCCACTAACTCTGTTGTATCTTCCATCTACCGCAAATGCTTCAATTTTCTATGGAAACTTATGGGATGACTTCAGTAATTTTAAGTGAAAGAAACTATGGAGTGCCTAAATGTATCTTGCTTGTTTTCTTTATTGTAAAGAAAAAGATGTTTACCTGAATGACTATGGTTTTAGGTGCATTCACATTTAATATGAAAAGCACCTACTGTTGACTTGTCATTATCTTTGTCCATGCACACAATACAACTTGGACCCCAATTTACCAATCTTGTTTAAATTTGAAACACATGTTCTTCAATGAAGTGTGTCATGAAAGTTCAATTTTCATTGCAATATCTTAAATATAGCACACTGTAAGCTTTGAAAACATCTGAATGTTACACCATCCATACATTGTCTGCTTGTTTCTCTACCCAAAATGTTAGGTTCTATAATGGGTTCAGTTTTGGACCCAAGCCTTCTCTGGTGTCTGAACAACTTATTGCATTGTGTAATTAAAGTGAGCAGCTTTATTGGCAGCCTAAAATGAGTAAGAATGGTTCTGTTGATTGTCCTACAAAACTCTAGCATCACTGATTAGGGATGGTTAAGGTTTTACATACAGGTTGAAAAAAGTAAAGGTATCCACTTTTTTAATAAAATAATTAAAGTATTGTACTGTAAGACAGCTAAGCAGTAATAGCGGAGTTCAGAAAAAGAGGTTTTGTATTTAAAGAGATTATTTTAAAGTACCAGTGATCATTTTAGATAACAGTATAGTTTAAATCTAATAAAGAAGTAACAGGACATACTTTTATATTAAGTAATTGGATAGAACTACCCCAGAAGAAGGGCACCCCTGTTGTGAGGTCAGTTTATTAAATACTTACCCATTGTCCGGGTGATCCTCTGCTTCGATTATGATTTAGTAATTTCTTGAAAGAAAAAGACATTTTAATTAAGTCTACATGAGTGTCTTATTTAGAAGATGTCGTTAAAAATAAAAGCAAATTTGATTAATACAAGAATTCCTAAAGCTTTATTAGTAGACATTAGTGATGAGCGAGCATGCGAGGCCGAACATGTGTTTGGCTCGAGCATCGCTATGCTCGGAGCATGGCGCTACTTGAATGAGCACCACATGTGCTTGTGCACCATGCTCGAGTCTCCGCCCCGCACGTTCCGCGGGTTGGAGACAGCCAATCAAGAGGCAGGAAAGTACTGCCCTCACTGTAATGCCAGTAGCCATGTCAGGTGCTGGCATTACAGTGATTGGCTGGCCGGAACACGTTATCGGATGCTATATAGCACCTGATGCCGTGTGTTCGGCTCAGACAGAGACAGGGAGACGCGGATAGGCAGGGACAGATTAGTGTGCGCAGACTTTCATAGCTCTCACATTCAGCAAAGATCCAAAAGTCCTTTTAGTGACTCTAGTGTGTGTTTGACAGTCTGTATTTTAGACTACATTCATCTGGGCACAATATACTGTGCATGTTCTGGGGTTTTTTGGGACATATAGTGTTATAAAACAGGGTTTTTTGGGACATATAGTGTTATAAAACAGTGGCTGTAGTTCACATTACATTCATCTGGGCACAATATACTGTGCATGTTCTGGGCTTTTTTGGGACATACAGTGGGTACGGAAAGTATTCAGACCCCCTTCAATATTTCACTCTTTGTTATATTGCAGCCATTTGCTAAAATCATTTAAATTAATTTTTTTCCTCATTAATGTACACACAGCACCCCATATTGACAGACAAAAAAAGAATTTTTGAAATTGTTGCAGATTTATTTAAAAAGAAAAACTGAAATATCACATGGTCCTAAGTATTCAGACCCTTTGCTCAGTATTTAGTAGAAGCACCCTTTTGAGCTCTTCTTGGGAAAGATGCAACAAGTTTTTCACACCTGGATTTGGGGATCCTCTGCCATTCCTCCTTGCAGATACTTTCCAGTTCTGTCAGGTTGGATGGTAAACGTTGGTGGACAGCCATTTTTGGGTCTCTCCAGAGATGCTCAATTGGGTTTAAGTCAGGGCTCTGGCTGGGCCATTCAAGAACAGTCACAGAGTTGTTGTGAAGCCACTTCTTCGTTATTTTAGCTGTGTGCATAGGGTCATTGTCTTGTTGGAAGGTAAAGCTTCGGCCCAGTCTGAGGTCCTTAACACTCTGGAGAAGGTTTTTGTCCAGGATATCCCTGTACTTGGCCGCATTCATCTTTCCCTCGATTGCAACCAGTCGTCCTGTCCCTGCAGCTGAAAAACACCCCCACAGCATGATGCTGCCACCGCCATGCTTCACTGGCGACTGTATTGGACAAGTGATGAGAAAACATTTATTTACATAAAGGTATGCTTGTTCTTTTAAGGTATTTTCTCATAATACATTCACTTATACTTAATTACTGTCCAGTTCATTGTGATTTGCCAAACATAATTTCTCAGTTATACACAGGGTAAAAATAGCAATGAAAGTTATAAACAGTGTGTAATGCAAAAATCCCTAAGTCTGTACCTTTCTTGGTATGTGAAATGTGGCTGTAGTGTGAGCAGCAAAGAATTTTATTATTATATTTTACTAAGATTCAGTGTCAGTGATGACTCATTTTAAACAAGTAAAAGCCTTTCTTTAAACCACAAAAAAGGCTAGTCAGGCAAGTGGAACCTGACAGAAACTTAAACAATGACTGTTTCTATAAAAGGTTTATGACAAACTTGTATATAATATATATGGATACTGTCCTCCTCCACTGACAGACTGAGGAGATCGTTCCTCCCCCACACTATGCGACTCTTCAATTCCACCCAGGGGCGTAAACGTTAATATTATACAAAATTATTGTCTGTCTGTTATACTTTCATTGTTATCAATCTTTAATTTAATATTGTTTTTATCAGGGCGGCATGGTGGCGCAGTGGTAGCGCTGCTGCCTCGCAGTTAGGAGACCTGGGTTCGCTTCCCGGGTCCTCCCTGCGTGAAGTTTGCATGTTCTCCCCGTGTCTGCGTGGGTTTCCTCCGGGCTCTCCGGTTTATATATATATATATATACACTTTGTCTGCTGAGTGTCATATGATCATAACTGAGCTGATGGCTCTTCTCTCTCGTGCGCGTCTCCCTCTCCTTATCTCTCTTGCTCGCTCGAGCACGCCTCTCTCTCTCTCTCTCTCCTTCCTCTTGAAGGCAATCGCCTCCTATTCTCCGTCTGCATATCCACGATATTTTTGGATACGCTTATTCGGTGAACTGCTACAGCGAAACAATGAAATCACAAGCGCACAAACGCGTAGATCCTCACGCTACAGGAGAACAAGGAACACTGAGTGAGCTGACGGGCTGGCAGCGTCAGCTTGGGTGAATCCCTGAGTCGAGACGGATCGGGAAATGCGTCACGCATACCCACAGCCTGGCTCGGTTTTACGCGAGCCAATGCTCGTATTTAGATCGGAATTCTTTGCTCATACTTTCCTCTTATCTTGAATTTCTCGTATACAAAGGTGATCGTATATACGATTCGCCTTCAGAACTGCCTTAATTCTACGTGGCATTGATTCAACAAGGTGCTGAAAGCATTCTTTAGAAGTGTTGGCCCATATTGATAGGATAGCATCTTGCAGTTGATGGAGATTTTTGGGATGCACATCCAGGACACGAAGCTCCCGTTCCACCACATCCCAAAGATGCTCTATTGGGTTAAGATCTGGTGACTGCGGGGCCCATTTTAGTACAGTGAACTCATTGTCATGTTCAAGAAACCAATTTGAAATGATTCGAGCTTTGTGACATGGTGCATTATCCTGCTGGAAGTAGCCATCAGAGGATGGGTACATGGTGGTCATGAAGGGATGGACATGGTCAGAAACAATGCTCAAGTAGCCCGTGGCATTTAAACGATTCCCATTTGGTACTAAGGGGCCTAAAGTGTGCCAAGAAAATATCCCCCACACCATTACACCACCTCCACCATCCTGCACAGTGGTACATATATATGTATGTATGTGATATATATATATTATATATAATATATATATATATATATATATATATATATATATATAATATATATATATATATATATTAAATATATATTATATATAATATATATATATATATATAATATATATATATAATATATATATATATATATATATATATATATATATATATAGATATATATATATATATATATATATATATATATATATATATATATATATATATATATATATATATATATATATATATGTGTGTAGATTGAACTCAGGTGTGATACACCACAGTTTGGTTATTTTTTAACAAGGGGGCAATTACTTTTCACACAGAGTCATGTAGGTTTGGATTTTTTTCTCCCTAAATATTAAAAACCATCATTTAAAAACTGCATTTTGTGTTTACTTGTGTTATATTTGAGTAATGGTTATATGTGTTTGATGATCAGAAACATTTTGTGTGACAAACATACAATAGAATAAGAAATCAGGAAGGGGGCAAATAGTTTTTCACACCACTGTATGTATGTATGTATGTATGTATGTATATTGTGAGAGCTCACCTGAACACCATCAGACAGACACCAGTCTAAGTCCAAAACAGAACTGTTTAATAAATAAATGTCTCCAATATAGTCCTGCACAGAACACACTGCTCCCGCATCAAACGCCCCTCAACACGGGCCTCTCAAATGTCCGTGGGCTGCCTTTCTTCCTCCTGTCGCTGGAGCTTCGTCCATCTCCAACTCCTGACTCTAGCTCCTCGAGTGTGGGAAGGCTGCCCCTTTTATAATCATCTGGACATGCTCCAAGTGCTTGATGATGTTCTTCCTGGTGTGGCAGAAGTGGCGCATGAGCACCCGGAAGCACTCCAGGTGTCCCTGGAAGGTCCTTCCTCCACCCTCCCAGGTGTGGCGGAAATACCAATTTCCTGGGCTCAACAATGCTCGGGGCGCCCCCTGACCGTGGCCATGGGTCCCAGTGGGCCTGAGCCTCCTTGCTTCGTCCCCGTGGTTCCCTCCTTATCCAGGGCGGTTTCCCCCTCGTGGCCCAGGGGACGTATAGACTGCCTTCCGGTCCTTCCAGGCGTCTTGGCTGGATCTAGCCCTCAGCCTCCTGCCACAATAAATATATATTTATCTCACTCTGCACTCTCACTCTGCAAATACAGGGACCACATGGTTTGCATCAGTGACTTTGGAACCCTTTACATTTGTTACACCTGTCATAAGATACAATATTGTACATGTTTTTTCAAAGACCACAGAGCATATGTAGAAGAATGGCAAATTTCCATGATCCCTTTAAGAGTTGGTCCTCAGTTACATATCTCCCATATTAATTATAAGATTCCAAAAGAAATTTCTGAGCCTGTAATAATAATTTCCCATCCATTTCTTTTCTAGATTTGCAATTACCAGGGACCAGGTAGAATTGTGGTTCAGCTGGTTACTTGTTCCAAAGAGGTACATTTGCATGCACACAGCTTGGTTGGAAAGCAGTGTGACAAAGGAATATGCATTGTTGACATACCACCCAAGGATTCATGTGTCAGGTTAGTATCAATATGAGGTATGTTTGAAAGTAATATTTGTACACTTTTATGTCTTTGTAATAGCCATGTTAAGTTGTAAAACATACATTAGCTGGAATTATTCCCTGTTGATTTATTTATTTACTTTCTTTACATCTTTATAATTGCTAAGTTTTGGTTTGGACTGTCCACCTTATCTTACCTTACTTTTATGTTTTATTAGTTTCCCAAACTTGGGGATTCTCCATGTGACTAAGAAGAATGTTGCCAAGACCCTGGAGGACAGAATGATAGAGGCATGTAAAATGGGCTTTAATGCAGGAATTCGAATTCACCAGGAGATAGACTGTTTATCAGCAGAGGGAAGGATACCTAGAGACCTTAATGGTAAGCCTTCATCTTTGGAAAAGTCATTAAACTGTATTAAAGTTATATTTCAGATTTGAATTAGATCATTCAACAGAAAACGTAGCTTAATTTGGAAATATTATCAACTGTCACTTTTCTCATTTTTTAATTTTCAGAACACTATGCCAAAGCTAACCTGTTTTACTGTGTAGAACAGCATATAAGGCATAATCAGATATTTATCTGTAACACATTTATCATATATTGTTCAGTTGTTTTTCTGACAAGATATCCATAGTTTAATTTCATAATTTATTGGCTTTGCCATACTGTTAATTTCAGACCAGGCAGTTCATAATTCATTTGTAATATTGCATAAACTTGACTTCAAGATTGCTTTTAAGGTTTTACTTTTCATATCCACTAATTAAGCAATAAATCCAAAAGTAAGTAGTCAGTTGTAGTTGTTCCATATTAAAAATATAAATCGATTTTTAATCTGCTTTTTCTGTTTAGTATTGTGAAGGTGACAATAATATTGGTCTACACACTTCTACCCAATACCTGTTTATTATTATTTCCCCGAAAGGCACTATATAAGCACAGCAATAATATTTTTCATGATTTCTTTCTGCAGCCCTAAGAATTGACCGTAATATTGCTTATGATTTATACTCAAAAAAGATGCTACTGTTTACAGAGTTAAGACTGATGATTGTAGCAATGGACAATTCTTAACCGTGTCACAATATAAGTATTTATGGCAGTATTTATCTTAACACATTGAAGAAATTACCAATATAAAGGTTACTGTGAAGAATGATTAATTGCAATATCAATTTTGTTTCTGTTCTCTGTGCTTTATTTTGTACTCTCATTCATGACTAGTGTTATGTTAAACGACATGCACCTGGATCAGGCCTGCCATCATTTTGAATAATAATAAAAATAATAATTAATATTTTATATTTCTCGTCTTAGTTTAGAGTTTAGAAATACTTAACTGCAATTGTAGATTAGATTTTAATCTTTTATTGAATTTTGACAAATACTGTTTTCTTTAGAATGTGTTGCTTACCAAGCAGTGCAAAGTGGCAAAGGCGTAGTTTGTTGAATCAAGTTAAATTAAAAGACTAGTTTGAATCATTACTTGTCACAGTGAGGAAGACTGTGTCAGTAGTTTCTTAAAATTGTTTGCAGTTCAAAAATGATGTAGTGAGTGTTTAACCTGCATTTTAAATGGATACTCTATGTGTTACCCTTTTTAATATTAACATGCTGTATAGTGTGAGCATGAAAGCACTGAGTAAGTTTTCAGTGGGTGTCCTTTTGATAGAGAAGTGCAGTGCAGTGCAGGGTAGGTTGTGTCTGTTCAGATATTCCTGGATCTAAAAAAGGAACCATGCAAAGCTGACATCTCTTTTAGCAGTCCTCATGTCAAAGTTATCCAGTATATGTAAATTTGTCATATAGTTAAATGTCATGTAATATGTTTTGTACAATATCCCAAGCACTGTGATGTTTCAAGTAAGACAAATACAGTTTCTTTCTGTCTGAAACCTTACAATCACTTACTGTTTTCAGCTTTGAAGAATATTTTATTATAGTTTTAACATTTGTAATATATGTTTGGCTCTGTAAGCAAATCCTAGTTCCTCTGATGTCTCAAAATGCTACAAAATATATGCAGTTATATGTCAACTGATCATTAACATTTAAGACAGAATTTTTGTGCTCGGCTGTTTCCCAAATTTAATGGGAGAAAACTACAATCTTCTCTCATTATCTGATTCTTATTCATTCTTGAAAATACACAATCGAATATCAAAAAATTTCTGTTATTTTAAATAGAGAAAAAAATAATACTGTGTTCCCAGCCTGTCAGAACCACCCTGCCATTTTAATTCACCAAATATAGCTGGAACACTCTTAAAACACTTATACAGGCAGTCCCTGGGTTACATACAAGATAGGGACTGTAGAGTTGTACTTAAGTTGAATTTGTATGCAAGTCGGAACAGGTACATTATTTTAGTAAATGCTATTGTTGACCAACTGTAACCAAGTGCTGTGCCAATGAATGATGGAGTTTCACCTCTTCCTGACCTTTTTATTATTTCTACTTTATTTTCAATGGTGAGGTTTTTCTCTTCTTTACTATATCACCAGCACTTTCATCAGATTTGTGTTTCAGAGACATTCTTGAAGGGTGAAGACAAAAGGTTAAGATGAGTTCTTCTGCACAGCACTGTACAGCTATCACAGCAGGAAGGTACCAGTCGTCAACACGTCTGATGTACTGACAAGAGACAATTTCCTGCTATGTGCATAACAGCACAAGCAGGCTTGCTATTGAGAATGAATGGGGGCAGCGATGGGCGGTTCATCACCAGCCCACCTCACAGTCACCTCTACTACAGTATGCTGCCTGCAGTGTACGCAACACCACCGCCCCCATTTAACATGCAGCTATCTGAGGCACACTACAATGCTACCCCCCGCCACCCCATTCACCCTCAATGGCCTCCATTCATCCACAACCGGATCACAGCTTGCAGCATTACTAGCCGCCCACCTATAACGAACGGGGTAGCCATGTGTGGTGGGCGGGCAGTGAAACCGCTTGCCACTGGGAGCCGCCCGAGGGACACTACACTGCTTGAGCAGTGAAATCGCTCCCCTCCAGCCTCCGTCCAGCCACTGCCTGCAGCGTCCCCAGGCCGAAGATGACAGAGCGGCAGTTACTGAGGCACATGCGTCGCAGCTGCAACCCAATTCGTATGTCGTAGGTCGAATGTCCGTAACCTAGGGACTACCTGTATTATTATCACCCCCTGATTTCTTTATGTATTAAAATAGTTCATTGATCAAACAAGTAATTAAACAAGTTAGAAAATATATGCATGGTGTAACATTTAGGAATGCTTAAGGACTGTGCAGGCACTGTAATTTTCAATGGACTGAGTTCAGTAGATAGGTTCTAAAACTTTCTCAATCTGTTTCGGGTCCTTGGGGGCTAAAGACTGTTTCATCAGGATTAGGCAAGAGGCTGAAAACAGGCTATCCAGAGGCTAGTCCATCACAGGGACAGCTATCACTCACTCACACACCCCATAAATTGCAGTTGCCAATTAACATAACCTAAAAAAAAATGTGATTAATTCCTTTTTTACTTAAGCATGTCTGACCATTTTAAGTTTTATGAAATGGGACATTCAGTTATGACACTTTATAGAAAATAACAAGTAAAAGGCAAATTTTATTTCAGCGAGTTACCATTATGGATATCAGGTGAATATGGTACTTTGATGGTAAATTATAAGTTGACCAGATTTTCAAAGTTCTAAACTTGGACACTTGTATAATATGTGTGCCCACCCATGAAGTCCATATTCATTTGTTTAACCCCTACTTTATCTCATCATCATCCTAGAGCTGTCAGGATATGAAAAAAAATAAACCTTTCACAAATTAATGTAAAGGATTTGGCACAGTAATTGGTGTGGAATGAAACAAATGGTAGTATTGCATTTTTATCTGGTTCTCCTGGCAATGCTGCTCATGTTTAACACAAGTTCTTAATCAGCCTATCCCCCCTCTGAGTTTTGACTGTTCTATTATTACGTATATTACCTCGAATAGATGATGGAGGGGTGTTGTAAATATATGTGTGAGGATATTTTGTTTTGGCAGAACAATGTTTTATTAGACGGCCAGCTTGTTTAAAAGTGGGACATTTTGATATTTTTCAGTGACTTATCAAGATTAATAGACTAAATTCACGATTGTGACGTCTGGTCACGCTGGTAAATTAGACTGACAGTGAAATAGGTGAATCATTGTGTTCTGCAGATAATGAAACTGTGCGATTGGTGTAAGGTTAATACTGAGTAACTGTTTATTTAAACTTGTGAATAATATACCAAGGGACATCATTCATATCTATATAACAGTTTGTTTTTCTTGCTTGCATTGTATACTTTTACAATTAGGAACATTGTTCACCTTACATGTTACTATTTAAAGCTACAGAAGGACTCACTCATTCTCTTCTCATTCTTGCATTCAAACAACTAGAAAGACTTCATAGAGCAGAAACAACTTAGTGATGTAGAGGTTCCATTACACGCCTTCCCCGGACTTGCTGATAAAGGATGGCAGTACTGCGTGCTCTCAGTCAGTTAGCCAGTGACGGCAACTCAACTTCGTACCCTCACACACAGTTTGGTGGTGCTTCATTAACTTGTACTAGAGATCTGTTTGCCGTCAGTATCAACTATCAGAGATGACAAAGAGGGGAATATAGACGTTAATGTAACCACAGTCAATGTAAAATTGAAACAGTAAACTGATTTGTAACTGAGTAAAGATGTTTCTTCACTTTAAGCTAGATGAGTTCACAAAGTCATCAATGCTTTTCAATGATTTTGAAATTTTAAAACTGTGTTACAGCGTAATGTGTTCAAGATATCTCAGCAAAAATTGAACTTTTTCGACAAACGTCCTTGAAGAATAAGTGTGCCACATTTCAACAAAATACATCTGGGAGTGGTAAAGTGGGCCCCCCGAGTTTTTTCATGCAGACAGACAGACAGATGGATATGGTATTAGGTACCTCACACCTACAAACTGCAAATGAGGTCCATAATAGGGATTTTTCTACACTATAACATACCTGTATATTAACTTACATTTAGGATTTGAGAGAGAAACCAGGTCTTTTTTAAGACATTTGTGGATGCAAGTCTTGTCTCCAACACTCATAGCAAAATCAAGCTATGAAAAAATGTACTACATTTTAAATTTGCTTTCAGTTTTTTCCATTATTTTTAGAAGCATTTCTTTTTAAATTTAGGCAGATATTTAAAGATAAATGTAGCCACAGTACAAGAGCATTGTAGTCAGGCAAACAATGTCACAAGACCAGTTGCAGGAAACTCAGAGTAGAGTATGTGAGCATAAACTGCAGCACACTTGTATTCGCAATCACACTCATGTGGTGCAACATCCAAAATATTTTCGAGTTGCATCGGATCAATTCTGCCTTATAACAAAAAAATGGATACCAAATCTATGATATAAAAAAAAGAGCCTTTAAGACAAAAAAAAAATTGGATAAAGAAAAATCAGATAAGGAGGAATGACTGTGTAGTCTTAGGGTTAGACGTTAGGGTTAGAGGTAGGGTAGGGGAAATGTGCCTTACGGCAATGCTTTGGCACACTTGATCCCTTCCGTAAACGCTTACTTTATCATGCCAATTTCCATCCTTCCATTATAGTCATTAGAGAAACCTCTTATTGTATATATTCAGATTCTTTATCTATAATAGTAATTGTCATAACCGGGACAAATATTGCCAATACATTTCTAAAAAAGCAAGGTGAAAGTCTTAAAGCGCCTCCTGCTTTTATGTTTTGAAAGTGCAGTTTTATACCCTTTAAAATGAATTTTATGATAGATTATCTAAAATAATTTATATTCATAACAAATGTATCAAAAGGGTTACAATTAGGGCCCAGAGTAGAGTCTTTTTAGCCTCAGGGCTCCATCAGTGCACTTATGATAAGGGCTACTAGTTTTACAGTTTTTAAGATAATTGTTGTGGTAGGGGATAGAATTAATTAAGACTAGGGTTTTATTATAGGGTTGGAAGATGTAATCTTCATCTCTCCTAACCAAAACCCTAATAATATCTGTATGGACTCTGGTATAAGTCAAAACATTTATTTTTGCGTACTATTCAGGGTAATGGTAATTCTGGATAAAAAATATTGGTTAGAGGTAGGGTTTTGTGGACAGATGGGGAGGTGAGCGTAAGGCGCTCATTGCATTACTTTATCACATGTTAGTTTTGAGATGTGCTGTGGGAACAGAATTTAAACCATTTTTTTATGTTTAACAGAATACCAAAAAAGTCTAATCAGTAATGCAGCAATCAATCAAGCAAAAGATATGGATCTCAGTGTTGTCAGACTAATGTTTACAGCCTTTCTACCAGACAGTGATGGAAGCTATACAAGGCGATTAGACCCTGTTATTTCTGACCCAATATACGACAGCAGTAAGTACAAAGAGAAGTGATTCTCCTACACTTTTTAGTCTTCTTTATGTAAGTACATAAAAAAACAGAATTTGTCTTTTTTATATATATACACCCACACACAGGGTGACACAGAAAAACGGGAACTTTTGAAATGCGTAGTGGCAGCCATGTACAGTTGGCAGCACTGCGGTACAGGAACCTTGAGCTTTAAACAATCTCGCCATTTAGAAATTTAGTAATCAATTGCAAGGCAGTCAATGGCAGCTGTGTGAGAATTGTTCGGTAACCGTTTCATCTCAAAATTCTGTGACATTCCCTGGCCCTCAAGATCAAGATTTGTCTATTTGTGATTTTTTTTCTTGTGGGGCTACCTTAAGAGTCGGGTCTACACAACTCGGCCAAGGACACTGAATGAATTGAAACAAAGAATTCAAGACGAAATTCGTGGTATCCCAGCTGAGATGTTGCAGCGATCAATGGGGAACCTCAACAGCAGATTGGAAGAATGCATATGTACAGGAGGATGCTATCTACAGGATGTAATTTTCATTCAGACATTGATAATTTGGATTACTGTCTCTAAAAATGCAAGTTATAGTGGTTCAATTGCTGTCAATAGAATGTTTTTGTTGTATTTCTCCTATTTTTATTGGGTTTTCCCAAAGTTCCTGTCACCCTCTATATATATATATATATATATATATATATATATATATATATATATATATATATATATATATATATATATATATATATATATATATATATATATATATAAAAAATGTAGATATTTATTTACTTACTTACTTTATTACTTTTATTTTATGTATTTTTTTTAATAAGAGCTTTTTATTTTTATACATAGCTGTCTTCCAGAAATGTGCATATTCATCATGAATCAAATTGTGGCCCGTTCCTTTTTTTTTTTTTAACTTAATTTCTAGTGTCAGAATTTAAACTAAATAACATGGTTCTGATTTAACATCTTTTAGCCACATTATATTTGTAATTATCACGAAAGTGCATTTTATAAAAATAAAGATATTTAGTGACTCTAAAGATTGATAGATCATCCTTTTTATTATCATCTTATGAGAAAGTAAAGCCGAAAAGGTTTTATAGCTGACAATTCTTTAATTTGCAATGGTGAGAGAAACTGAATAATTTTCCCAAATCTCTTGTGACCCAGGACAGGCCTACTGTATTGTATGCAGTAGACCAGTCCACTGAAGCAGTTAATACACTTCTGTTGTCTGTCACTTACCAAGGTTAAATTTTATTTTGTGGCATTGGCTTAACTTTATCATTTTTTTCATTTCCAAATACCTTTAGACTATCTTGTAGTGTATGTGTATTAGTGCTGGATCAGCTCAAGTATTTTCAGTTTTAGATATGCATTCAAAACTGTTCATGTACCAAAATAACAAAATATTTGTTTTAATTCTACTGTCAACCATTTATTATTTGGAGTGCTTAATATGAATTGAGGAATTATATATCTCTACTTTCTCCAGAGGTAATTAAATTATGGACCGGCTTAATGCAAGACACCTCAACATAGGACATCTCAGATGATCCAGTTTGAGGTTAATTGGATCACAAGAATATCATTAGCTTATCCAATGCAACATGCATTGAAGATGTTTTTATAATTTTAAGTAATCAGAAATAATGTACTTAAGCTTATATGCTGAGCATGTCTAAACCTATTACTGCTTTGTTTTTACCAAGATACCTTGTCAGTGTTATATTTAATAATTTGAGTCAGTTTTCGCTTACATTTCAATTAGGATGTTATGGTTTTTTACATCTAAAATTATGTGTATTAAAAAACATTTTACTTGTTTTCCTTCTGATCTTATTTTTGGCAGAAGCCCCTAATGCATCTAATTTAAAGATTGTGAGAATGGATCGAACTGCTGGTTGTGTCACTGGAGGAGAAGAGGTCTATTTACTTTGTGATAAGGTTCAAAAAGGTTAGTAAAATGGTGATGTTTGATTTGTTCTAACTTTGGCTGCAGAAGCCATAATATGGCATTTCCCCACCCACGCCAGTTATAATGTTGGGTGAATGGATTGATGTTCAGTACCCTCTGCAACTGTTAGGACAGTGTTAATGTTGCATGCACAGGGAGTTTACATTTCATATGAAAAGATGAATATGAGGCATGTTAAAGAAAAGAATGTTACTTTTTCCCTCCACATATTTCTGGGCATATATTATAATGTGTTGGAATAGTAAATTGTTGTGTCACATAATCTCTTTCATTAGCGTGAAATCATTTAGGGTCCCTCCCCTCTCTGTTTCATATCATCAAATGAAGAGGCTGGTGCAAATTCGGGGCCCTGGAATTAGAAAGTTCTGAGCTATAAAGGACCTCCCTTACACTTAAGTGAGCAAGCAGGCTTCTGACTTCTAACTGCAATGACAAGGGTGCCATATTATGGAATGGTCGCTCTCTGATTTTCACTCTCTCAGTCTTTGGTATCCCTAGCCGCACCCCTATTTCAAGTGAGTATAAGCATTTAAAAACTGGTAGCCAGGAGATTCTTTATTTGTTTGGTGTTTTTCGTTGCTCTGATTAAGTCATAGTCAGGCTTTTTGAATAACTCAACAATATCCCTAATTAAGGTGACCATTTCCCACCCTTGCAGAGAATGATTTGGGCAACATCTTACAGTATTCTCATTCTTGAGTAGTCAAATCATTTTTAGAACTAAAGCTTTGTAAAAATGTTTTTCCATGGTCTCACCATACTCCACCCACACAAGGGCCTTCGCTTTGACTACTGCTTCACTTACAAACTTTCTGGCCTGCTGGTGCCTCTCAGTTGAACGGATCATGTCTTTCTTGTCACTGGGGTCCATCAACGAGTCATAGAGTTGCCATCTTGACCATAGCTCCTTGCACCTGCCAGCAGTGCAGAGATATTGAACATAATCTGTTTGAACTCTGTGTTCCTGACCTTCAGTAGATGTGAGTTGAGGAGTGGGTCACAGTATCCTTGTTCCATTAAATTTTCTCTTAGTTATTAGAAAATTCTTGGGGGTCTTTTTTATTCTCTATTTTCTTTTTCAGAACACTACCAATTTTTTTGACAAAATGTGCTGTATCCTTATTTTTACAGTACAATAGCATATTGTACATACATGAGAGTCCATAACTATCACTAAGGTTCCAAGTAATTTATTAGCTATGTCCAGAAGCTGAAATTGTGTTGGATGTTTTAAAATCTTTTACCTTCCAGTAAACATAACATAGGCTGCTGTAGATCACAGGAACAGCTGCATGTTTAGTTATGAAGGGTGAAACATCTGCCAAACTATTGTGGTCATACTCTTTGGAATATTTTTGCTTGTCCCCTTCTTCTTTAAATAAACTGCTCAAAAAAATTAAAGGAACACTTTGAAAACACTTCAGATCTCAATGGGAAAAAGAAATCCTCCTGGATATCTATACTGATATAGACTGGGTAATGTGTTAGGAACGAAAGGATGCCACATCGTTTGATGGAAATGAAAATGATCAACCTACAGAGCCCTGAATTCAAAGACGCCCCAAAAATCAGAGTGAAAAAATTGTGGCAGGCTAGTCCATTTTTTCAAAATTTAATTGCAGCAACTCAAAATTGTACGCAGCACTTTGTATGGCCCCTGTGTTCTTGTATACATGCCTGACAACATCAGTGCATGCTTCTAATGAGATGACACATGGTGTTGTGGGGGATCTCCTCCCAGATCTGGACCAGGGCATCACTGAGCTCCTGGACAGTCTGAGGTGCAACCTGGTGGCATTGGATGGACCAAAACATAATGTCCCAGAGGTGTTCTATTGGATTTAGGTCAGGAAAGTGTGGTGGCCAGTCAATGGTATCAATTCCTTCATCCTCCAGGAACTGCCTGCATACCACATGAGGCCAGGAGTCGTGCACCAGGAGCCACTGTACCAGCATAGGGTCTGACAGTGGGTCCAAGGATTTCATCCTGATACCTAATGGCAGCCAAGGTGCCTTTGTCAAGCCTGTAGCGGTCTGTGTGACCCACCATGGATATGCCTCCCCAGACAATCATTAACCCACCACCAAACTGCTCATGCTGAATGATGTTACAGGCAGCATAATGTTCTCCATGGCTTCTCCAGACCCTTTCACTTCTGTCACGTGCTCAGGGTGAACCTGCTCTCATCTGTAAAAAGCACAGGGCACCAGTGGTGCATCTGCCAATTCTGGTATTCTATGGCGAATGCCAATCGAGCTGCATGCTGCTGGGTAGTGAGCTCAGGGCCCATTAGAGGACATGGGGCTCTTGGGTCACCCTCATGAAGTCTTTCTGGTTGTTTGGTCAGAGACATTCACACCAGTGGCCTGCTGGAGGTCATTTTGTAGGGCTCTGGCAGTGCTCATCCTGTTCCTCCTTGCCCAAAGGAGCAGATACTGGTCCTGCTGATGGGTTATGGACCTTCTATGGCCCTCTCCAGCTCTCCTAGAGTAACTGCTTGTCTCCTAGAATCTCCTCCATGCCCTTGAGACTGTGCAGGGAGACACAGCAAACCTTCTGGCAATGACACGTATTGATGTGCCATCCTGGAGAAGTTGGACTACCTGTGCAACCTCTGTAGGGTCCAGGTATCGCCTCAGGCTACCAGTAGTGACACTGACTGTAGCCAAATGCAAAACTAGTGAAGAAACAGTCAGAAAAGATGAGGAGGGAAAAATGTCAGTGGCCTCCACCTGTTAAACCATTCCTGTTTTGGGGGTCATCTCATTGTTGCCCCTCTAGTGCATCTGTTGTTAATTTCATTAACACCACAGCAGCTGAAACTGATTAACAACCCCCCTGCTACTTAACTGACCAGATTAATATCCCATAAGTTTCACTGACTTTATGCTATACTCCGATTAAAAAGTGTTCCTTTAATTCTTTTGAGCAGTATATATTTGGTTAAAAAAATGTTAGGAGAGACATTATTAATTCTAATTGTGACTGCATAGAAGATTAGTATCCTGATTCATTCATACTAATTTGGATGTTTACTTGCCAAGACCATCTACATTGGTATTTCACTAAAAAGACTTTATTTCATTAATCACATACTGTATTAATGACCACTCATTTCTGAGTTACTGACTGACATAAAGACTTGCAGGTTGCATTACAGCCTAAAGTGCAAATTTCTCAAATGAAGATTTTCAGGAAGTTAACTATTGTCAGTGTTAAAACTAGTTCAGTGATACATTGTGGTGGATGATTTGCATCAGGGAAGTATGTCAAAGTCAGTTTCCAGTGTGGGACTTCCCCTGTAGTATGAAAATATATTGAATAGTTTTAAAAATTTACTTACATTATTTGGGTTTTAGATAAAAACAGAAGGTGTGCTAAAACTCCAGTCACCTAAAGAAAAAAAATCTATTATTTTCAAATAGATGATATCCAAGTACGATTCTATGAAGAAGATGAAACTGGAGGTTTTTGGGAAGCATTCGGGGACTTCTCTCCTACAGACGTTCACAGGCAGGTCTGTCTTTTGAAACAAAAATAACTGCATTAAAATGCAAATTTAAAAAAAAAATCTATAGTTAGCTAAAGGTATATATGTAATAGATATAATAAAACTGTATATGAGCCGGGGTAACTTCAGTCCTGGGTGGCTTAAGTGCTTAATGTGTTCAGTTGAAATCAGTTGATTGTCAGTAGCCAACTTCTATTTATATTTAGATATATTATTTTGTTCAAACAATTAAAAACACTAAAGCCCTTAGCTGCAAAGTTCAAAAATAGGACTACAGTAGTTATGCTGTAATTCACATTTTTCAAACTGACATACAACCGCCTTTGATGTTGGAATGTTTGAAGGACGTTATCGCTAAGAACATATCTGCAGTTCTGAAACTTCAAGGATTTCTTCATGTGTTGCTCATTCTAAACAGTTCTGTCACATTTAAGTTTTGTTAATTCTCAGATATGCAAGGCAGTCTTTCGGCCTCAGAACCTTTAGAGGTTTTTTTTTTTGGTTTTTTTTTCCCTCCAGCACCCACACCAGTTGTTGGCTCATCTGTCCATAGAATTTGTTATAAAACTGGACATCGACTCTTACAAATTTAACAGTTGATAGATTATATATATTTAATAGCATAACATACAAAACTTTATATGTGGTTAAATATATAGGAGTATCTCTCCTAGACTTTCCAAACCTAAAATCATACCAAAAAGGACAAAACATTATTACAAATAAACACAGCCAATTGAGAGCAGTTGAAAGTGGCAAATAAGACAGACAAGCTACAATGTTTATAAAAGTATTCACTCCCTTGGAATTTTTCACATTTTATTGTTATACAAGATTGAATCAATGTGGCTTTTTTGACACTGATAAACAATGAAAAACATTTTCTGACAGGTGATCTGATTTAATTACAAATATAAAGCACAGAAGAAGTTATCACATTAAGTATTCACCCCCTTTAATGTGACACACCTAAGTTACACAATTAGTTAAATAGAGATAACCTGTCTGTAGTTGATGGGTTTTAGTTGACTTGTAGCATAAATGCATCTGACTATATCAGGAAGGTCCGACTTGTGGTTAATCAGTACCATGGACTGACCTACACAATGAAGACAAAAGAACACTCCAAGCATCTCGAGATGGATATTTTCTTGTACTCTGACTTGTGCATTTGAGAAATCTGAATATCTCATAAAGTACATTTAAATTAGTCAGCAAAAAATGGAAGGAGTATGGCACAGTTGAAAATCTGCATAGAGCAGGCAGTCCATAAAAACAGTCATTGCACAAGAAGAAAACTGAGGAGTGAAGCTACCAAGAGACCCTTGATACCTCTTAAGGAGTTCCAAGCTACAGCAGATGATATTGTGCAAGTTGTATATTCAATTAAGCAGTTGCAGGATTACGAGAAAAAGAGAAAGCCACTGTTTAGATGTTTTGTTTTTTTTTTAAAGTAGAGCTTGTCAGAATGTACATGGAAGCCTCTGAAGTCAGCAGGCAAAAGGGTCTATGTTCTAATGAGATATACATTGAGCTTTTAGGCTATTGGACTAAATGCCATTTTTTCCTATTCCAGACACTGCACATTATCAAAAACATACCATTCCCACCTTCAAATATGGTGGTTGCAGCATCATGCTGTGTCTTGCTTTGCTGCAGCACGAATTGGGAGACTTGTGAGGGTAGAGGACCACTTTACAGAGATCTTTTTTTCACTTTAGTATTAAAGAATCTTGTTCTGTTAAAGAGTGTCAGAAAGCCCAAATTAAATCCAATGTGCTTCAGTGTTGTAAAACAAGAAAATGTGACAACTTTCAAGGGGGTAAATTCTTTTTATAGGCACAATAAATATCATGCAGCAACCCCCTGTACCTGTCTGCTCAGTGGTGTGGCTTGTCCACCTGCTCACTACTCTGGGTCCTTACTCTTTCCAGATAAACACTTTCCTGTTTTGCACTCCAATCTAGAGCCTTTTTTGTGACATTGAACATCATTTTTTCTTTGGCATTGAGCATTTGTGTGTATGTGAGATCATTTCAGTTAACCTAAGATTTTTTTTTAAACTTTGCAGTTCACTTCATGCATTTTTATTGTATAAGATAATAAAACATTTTAAAGGGACAGAGAATAGGAAAAGTAATTGGCCCATACTATACTAATTAGATCCACTGTAAAAGATGTTTTTATACGTAGTTATTTTTCAATGTTAAGTACAAGATAAAGCAGGTCTAAACATCGTACCAGTCCATCTCTTGAACTTTAATATCTGAAGTAAAGTTAAGTAGCATAGAAATCCTTGATTATTTTTGAAAGCTACATCTATATATAGTGAAAATTCATAGTAGTGTATATATATCTGGGCTACTTACCTTGAACATTTATTTATGAGAAGAGACTTAACTGTTGTTTTATCTTTATAGTTTGCTATTGTCTTCAAGACTCCAAAATACAGAGACCTCAATTTACAAAAGCCAACATCGGTATTTGTCCAGCTAAAAAGAAAATCTGACAATGAAACAAGTGAACCAAAACCCTTCACATACCATCCCCAGATAATAGGTAAAATTCACTCAGTGTTAAAAAGTATGACTAGCTACTGAAAATATAAATATATACTATATACTTAGGTATATTGGTTAAACAGAAAGAAGTTAAGGTAATAACAGCCTCATGAAAACATTGTTTTCCTTTCATAGACAAGGAGGAGGTCCAGAGGAAGAGACAGAAGACTCTACCCAGTTTCCCAGATTATGGACCACCAGGGGCTGGATCAGGAGGAATTTATAGAGGAGGTGGTGGTGGAGGAGGAGGCGGCAACACTGGTGGCCCTGGAGGGGGTAAGCACATTCAAAAAGAATCCACTTTACTAAAAAAAGTAATCATTTTCATGTTTTTTGCAGACTCTTACTCCCTTTTATTTTAAATAAATAATAGGACTTTGTGTAATATTTTTTCTAAACCATTCATTTCTTTAATTGAACAATACTTTCATCATTAAATAATTTGCTATGCTACAGTTAAAAATTTCCTTTAATTTTTGGTGCAGTGCTCTGATGGAAGTGCAGTACATTTCATCACTTCTGACATACAATTTGTTATATTTGCATACGACACTAAATGAAGTGGGTCAGCAGATGCACTTGAGTAGGTGGATAAAAACTAGTAAAATAAGACAAAAGACCAACCTTACACTGTTTTATTAATTTTTGGAATTTTTAGCACACTGCCATCTTGAACATAATCTATGCACTAGTATGTATGTAATGATAAGTGAGGATTTTGTAAAAAAACAATATTTTGGTACCAAATAAATACCAGAATTCAGAAAATGTTACTGAACAATTAAAAAAAAAAAAAACAGTATCAGTACTTTGTTCACTTCTTTCACTACCGAGTAAAAGTGCGGTACTGCACTCATTGTCTGACAGCAAGTAGAGTAATTACTTGGGAATATGCACCAGCATGTGAAAAAAACATAAGGAGAAATTATGTATGGAAATGGCTGACAGTAGTGATGTTACAGCATCACAATTGTAACACTCGAAAGGCAAAACATTAGAGGCGCGGGCTGCAAAAAGCTTCTATAGCAGCGAGAAGGTGATTATAAAGAATTACAGCACATATTGCTTCATGATTTCGTCTTACAAGAGATAGCACCAGTAGCTGGATTTTGGTGGTGTTATAAAGATTATGAATAATCATTCCAAGTTGATTTAAAATTACTGGGAATCACAACAATGTATTACATCAAAGCCTACCTCATCATATTGTGGATTTAAGTGAATCTCTGTCAGTAAAAAATGGTAATTACTTTGACTTAAGTCAAAACCACCATTTTCGGCCATACCATATTCTCTGCAACAGTGGCTCGACATGTGCTATAAAAATAAATCAGTAATTGGTTTTTGCCACTTTATTCCATTTCATTGTGCCTTGACTCTATCACATAGGTTTTTTATTTATTTCCTCAATATTTTTTAACGTGTGTGCACACAACACTCTGTGGAAAAGTGTGAAATGTCAAGTGTTGATTGGCATTACAAACTTAGTAATGGTATACAGGTGTACAGTGTCATTGGCTCTTTCAAAATCAAAGACATTGCTATTAAAAAAAATATTTATTATCACATATGAAGATTACAATTTAAATCTTATTTACATACTTGACCAATGCACACCACCATTCTTTGGCAGTGCAAATCTCTCCCTATGTAGGTATGGTAAAATATAACAACACAGAATATAATCGTCAAATCGTAAGCTGAGTCATCATGGTCCCTCCAGTAGCGTGATCTTTGAGTAGAGTGAAGTCTAGAAATGCTTTGCCTTCGAGGCTGATGCTCAGGGCAACATTGTTCATTCTGACAAACAAGTCTGTAAACTTGTGTGACTCCAACCAATACAAACCAAAGAGGAAAGACATCAAACCTGGCTAAACACCTGAAGGACTGACATCTTGATTTTTATATTGGGCATATTTCAGGTTAATTTAACATTACACTAACAAATAGTATCATGATGTGTTATAAAAGTATTTTTATCCAGAATAACAGTTCTTGTCATTATTTGTGCCTGAGGTAACTACTGTTTATTTCATTATATTTCAATATATCTGACAATAATGAGTTTATGAATGGTATGTTTTATTTGTTTAATATGGTTAAGTGCTAAATTATACTACTCTTTTAAGATATTGTTTATTGAAACGTCCTTGCCATTTAGTCAAGTTTCAACGCAATATAACGATAGTCTTTTAAGTGGATTTTTCAAGACAACAATTGTTTGTCACCACATCAATAAATTTTGACTTCTGTCTACACTGTGTTTATAAAAAAGGTATAGCTTGGACGCCCACACAAAGCCCCAGTTTGATGAAAATGTAACTTTTTGCTGTTTTTAATTTTCTTAACAGTGTTCTCCAGATTTTTTTTTATAATAATGCCTACATTATCACACAAGTAACAAGTGAGAAAATCAACTTTTAAAGGTTCTGATGTGTTTTTAAGCACCGTTGATTGCACAATTTGATAATGGTGATTACAGTGAGAGATTATAACATAATCCGTTAGTTGGTGACCTTATTTTGTTCCATATGGTTGTTTATTTCTTCATGGCGCTTGTATTGTTCTGCATGGAAAGTTGTGTAATAGAAAGTTCATTACATTTTAATATTTATTAATGTCAGTACTAGTTTATTTAAATAGTAGTTGAGTAACTACATGAAGTCTGCCACCATTTTCAAGCTGTTTTTATTGTTAGGTATTTTTATATTTTATACTCTGTTACAGAATAAAGAGAAAATATTTTATACTTGAAAAACATAGTACTTCTAATGAAAGGAAACTTTCTACTTACTTGAAGGCAGTCTGCCATTGTTTAAATTTTATTTGTTCATGTTTTTTTTTTTTCGAATAAGTTTATTTGAATGGGATTTCTGTTGTTGCCATGGTATCAAATGAGTACCAAGTGTTGTGAAATTTCACTTGTATTAGGATTGACTACAAAAATTTTGGAATTGTGACAACTCAGGTAAGCAAGGAAGCTGAAGGCCATTTACATCTTTATGTATACAAATTTGGATTTAATAAACTTGGAAGCCAGCGTAAAGACTTAAGAGCAGGAACCATGTGATAGAGCGAATGCTTCTTGCAGCATTTTTTTAATTAACTGAAAGCTATAAACAGAATTATTCCTGTAAACTAAAGGATGAATTAATTTATCTGTATCCTTCCTACCTATGAAACTTTTTTATTTATCTGGTAATGATGCAGTGCTCCATTTAATTTTGTTTGAAGAAGCTACAGAATCTATGGCCTCTGACAGAGCCATAGTATACTTATATGTCAGTTGTTCTGTATTCTCAATTAGGATCCTCATATTTTCCCAAAATTTTGATGCAGAGTTGCAGTCAAGATGTCCATGAAATGTATGATTATGATAATGATTTAGACCTTTAACAATTTAGAAAAGCCTTACTTATACAAGTATGAAAACCATTTGCTAGTGCTTGCTTCCATATCTATGTGAATATTAACATTATATACTGTATCAACTGCACTACATAACTATAATTTATAGCTCGGTCAGATGAAAAGCTGCTACAGTAAATTCACATGTGAGTAACTCAGATGACCATGGTGTTCAGTAAATTATTTCTATAAACTGATTAGATTAGGTACACTTTATTAATCCCAAGAAACTGGCAGATTCTGTTTTAATGTCTATTATAACCACCTCAAAATGTGAAGTTACCTACATTGTAGAAGAAATATACAGTTTCTGACATAAGTTTATTTTAAGGCCTCCTCTTCAACAAAGATTTCTTGATATATGAAGGAAGGGTAATGCATTGGCTATTGCATCACCTATAGGAATATTGTCAGGTTTACTAAGCCAATTTTCAGTAAGTAGACAGAGTTCACACTTTGTAATATTGTCAAAATATTGGTTTATCAATACATACTCATTTTGAGAATTTGAAACTGTACTAATACATGTTTTCCATAGCATATAATCAGAGAGGTGTATAATATTATTTTCCTTGATCCTCCAGAAGTTTTCAGTCTCAACAGACATGCTGCTGAGCACCAAGTACTAGTATCAGCTCAGAATTGACCTCTTACATGCCCTGTGGCAGCATTGGTGCTGCGAGTTGTGGCCATGCACTGACTGCAGTGGGATTTTAAGAAACTGAAGCCAAGTCGGAACAAATTTAACAACACTGTCTTTCAAAGTGTGTGGTTTTCCCACCTTCTCATAAGCTCATAGGCTGTACATTCAGGCTCTTGAGCTGCTAATATGCTGGAACGTGACTTGTTTTTTGCTCCCAGTGGTTTCTCACTCAACTTAGTTTGATTATCTGCTTCTGTTTTAGGTAAACTATCTCTGTATTTCTAATAGGTTAAATGAGTAATCATTAAATGCTGGCTATAAGTATTTCGATTGGTCCACTGTCATTAGTCTGTGGAAGACGTTCATAAATCTCATTATATTGTGTACACCTGATAATAAACTTAAATCAGTATTCTGATGTGGTTTAAAATTTAGAATTTCTCCCATTTTATTCCTGATACACTCCATGGAGGAAAATGAAAACAGCTGAAATTGTTAACATACTGTACATTATTTAACAAAGTCAACCATTTGGTGATGAACATCACAGTTCCTTCTGTAAAAGGGTTGGTCATTTCAGTTACACATTGTATTAAAATGGATAAGAATAGAGGTTGTGGAATTAAGTAAAAACAAACGCCTGAACTCTGTGAGTTCTGAATTTTATTATTTTCAGTAAAACTACACTCACAAATATTCCCACTGCTCACTTACAACAGACAAAATTACAATTGCCATCCAATGTAAATGGAGTGCTCTGAGAAAGTCTTTCTGGACACAGAGAGAAGCTTTAGACCATGCATAAACAGTGACAGGGTGAGGTTTTCAACACTTTTGCTGCCTAATATGATCTCTAAGTATATTATGTAATATATTCAAATATTTATAATTGAGTACCATTTTTATTTTAAAATTAAAAGAAATTTTAAGTCATCATTTTCTTGTTTTAGGATTTAATTTCCAAGGATTCCCAAACTACAATAATTTCGGAACTGGTTATTTTCCTCCAGGCTCAGGTGGAAGTGGTCCTGGACTAAAACATGGTAAGGCCAACGGGTTCTATTTGTTTTTCAATAAATGAAGTACAGTGGAACCTCTAGATATGATCACCTCTGTATACGAGAAATTCAAGATAAGAGGAAAGTATGAGCAAAAAATTTGGATCTAAATGCAAGTATTGGCTCACGTAACAAGCCACGAGCCAGGCTGTGGTTATGCGTGACGCGTTTCCCGATCCGCCTCGACTTGGGGATTTACCCAAGCTGACGCTGCCAGCCCTTCAGCACACTCAGTGTTCCTTGTTCTCCCGTAGCGTGAGGATCTACGCGTTTGTGCGCTTGTGATTTCATTGTTTCGCTGTAGCAGTTCGCTGTATAAGCGTATCCAAAAATATCGTGGACATGCAGACAGAGAATAGGAGACGATTGCCCTCGAGAGAGAGAGAGAGAGAGAGAGGTGCGCGAGCGAGAGAGATAAGGAGGGAGAGAGAGAGAGACACGAGCGAGAGAGATAAGGAGAGAGAGAGAGAGAGAGACGTGTGCGCGAGCGAGAGAGATAAGGAGAGAGAGAGAGAGACGCATGCGCGAAGAGAGAGAAGAACCATCAGCTCAGTTATGCTCACATGATGCTCAGCAGACAAAGTGTATCCATACTACTTGTATTGCAAGACATCGCAGAGTTCTTCTTCATCTTCCTCTTCTTGTGATGGCAATACAGGTACTCCCATTGCTTGTTGTCGCGCAGTAATCAGTTTTGCACTCCCAGCATGGCATGGCTGGCCCTTCTTAAAGCAGTGGATAAAGTCGTCCTCCGATCCATCGCATGTATTTATGATTCCACAATCCTTGAAGGATTTTCTTATCATTTCTAGGGTGATTTCTTGCCAAGCTGTTGTTATCCACGTTACTAACAAATGTAGTGCCAGCACTTTCAAATATCCGCCAACTGTAAATCCCTTATCTTCTTCCCCTGCCATCCAATTATCATACAACTCTCGAAACTTGTCTTTGAGGGGCTTGTTCCAAACAACATCAGCAGGTTGGACATACTTGGTGCAACCACCAGGGATAACTGCCGTTGACATTTTATATTTCTTCAGTTCTTGTTTCGTTTCCTCACTGATGTGACAGCGGTAAGCGTCCCAAACAAGAAATCTCTTTCGGAAACAGAAAACACCACAAACTTTCTGCAACCACATTATTGTTAATTCCTGATTCATCCATCCGTTTGTTGAGGTTGCTACCACAGCTTCTTGGACATCCTGTAGTCTTGCCGCTTCTCGCTTTGCACCCCGAAATACAATAAACGGCTTCAATTTTGTGCCATCTGCTTTTGCTGCCAATGTGACAGTGAAATGAGATTTCTCGTTACCAGAAGTTTTTAATGTAACACTCCTATTGCCAGTTGGTTCGACTGTTGTAGAACCAGGCATGTCGAACCAAGCAGATGTCTCGTCCATTCCAATGATTTTGCAGTCCTTCACTCCATCTGCATTTCGCTAATTGGCAACCCACATCAAAAAAAAGACAAGCTTGTCAATAACTTGTTCTGGATCCTTCTGCGCCAGCAATGTCTTCCGACGGAATGATAAATGATGGCGTTTCATAAATTTGTCAAGCCAGCCAGCACTGGCTACGAACGTTTCTTTTCCTTTTGAAGCATCATCAATCTCCGTATCAAAAATCCTCTTCGCTTTCGTGCGGACCATTTTCCTGGAGACACGCGCACCTTTCAGTCTTTGTTCAATAATCCATGTTAACACCAGTTCATCTAATTCTTCGCTCACTTTCTTAGCTCATCCAGCAGGCAATCGTTTACTTCCGGCACCTTTTTCTGCCACTTTTTCTCAATATCAGTCATCTGCTTGCACCATTCTCGGATACGTTTTGGATCCACCCCAAAATGCCGTGCAGCTTCTTCGCCCGAATGTTCTTTTGCATATGTTACCGCATGGAGTTTGAATGCTAAATCAAATGACAGTTTCCTTCCCATCGCTCACACTACAAACATGGGCCCACAAGAACACAGTGACACGAACAGACACCCACACGACCCTTCCGAAGGCAAAAGTGTCAGTGGAGGTAAAGGGTAACAGGTCACCGAGGAAGAGGGCGCAGAGTTTTTCACGTGATCATGTACTGTCTGTCCGGCCACAATACAGCCCCTTCTTCCCTGGTCAAAGGAGAGGATTAATGTGTCGAAGATGGCATTTTCATGTTTTCTTTCCGCCCCTTCCACCCACCTCTGCCCTCCCTGTGGGGTTATGATTGACGTGGAGACGAAAGGGAAAAATGTACAGAAAGAAATTTCTTTTTGACTTTCTCCCTTCCTCGATAGCATCCGGCGACAAAACATTTTTGACACGAAAAGGTACTTACCGTATGATTCACTGCAGGAGGGCGGTAGCCCAGGTGGTACGAAAATAGGATTAGCGTACGAAAAAAGGCGGTGGGTCATTGGAGATTGGCGTTTACTACAGACCGGCGTCTATTTGTCGCAATATCTCTTCAAATCCGGCGTTTATTGGAAACGGGCATCAATAACAAGCCGGCCACTACTAGAAGATATACGGTAAATTTAAAAAATCTGTTTCCATTTTTTAGATTAAATTATGTTTGCATAAATTTTTTTCAATGTATATTGGGGATTATATTCAGGCTAGGTTTAGATGTTAGTGTTAGTGGATGTAGCAAATACAGTTGCATATGGACTTTATGTCTTTCATCATAAGTTCTGCCTAGATAGACTCACGTTGAGGCCTGTATTTTGAAGAAGTCTAGACATTTTTGTTCCAAAAATAATCCACAAACGTCTTCTGGCCAAAAGTGTATTTTGAGTTTAAACTATTGATTTATCCAGCACTCAAACACTTGGTCTGGGGAAGTACAGATGATATGAGACGGTGGATTCAGATAAATGAATGTGAATGTCTCAAATGGAGCTGCAGTGTGTGTTTAAATAGACTCACACTGAGGAGATGCCTTCTTACAGGCCTGCCGTTTGGTTTAATTTACTACAATAGTGTCCTGGTCTGTAAACCTTAAAAAAAAAGTACAAAAGAAGTACAAAAATGTTAATTTGCTTTTATTATTATTTCTGTTATTCTGATTTGTATTTTCAACCATTTGCCATTACTGTAATATGATCTTAAGTTAGCCCAGTTGTCTGTTACTTTAAGTAAGCCCATTTATTTTTGTTTGTTTTTTAAACATTGTCAATATTACAGCAGCACGAGGTCCACCTAACATTGACAGTGATGATGACAGTGATCTGGATGAGGACAGGTGGCCACCAGGCAATTCAGTGATTTCTTGTCAAAAAACATTAGAACCTGGTGCTGCAACTTTAAAAGAGGAGAATACATCAGATGATGATGTGAAACATTTGCAAGAATCTGAAAAAGTGATAACAGAAGATGCTGTTACTCCTGGTAAGTTACTATAGAACAAAATATTGTCTGTGCTTTCTCCAAAGTAGAAAGTATTTGTTATGCATTATGTACTTTGTCCAGGTCTCCGGAAACACATTCTGCCTGCACTCAGACTACAATATTTGAACATTGAAAAAGAAAAACAAAATGATATAAAGACATCCATTAAATAAACGTCATAAACAAGATTCATAAACTATTCACCATCCACACAGATGAACCTTCTCGTTCTCTGTTTGTGATTTGGACATTGCTGTAGAATATTCAACAATAAATAATCCAAACATGCTCGCTGTGATTAGGGAAATGAAACAGGTTGTTCATAACATGGTGAAAATAGAAGATGGATACATACAGCTATATAAAGATGGAGGAAAATACATAAAAAGCACAAATCTAAGTTAGCTTAGTTTCCCTTTTCTCTTTCTCATATAAAGGGGGCTAAAAATACACCTCCCCTCCTTAATTCTGGCCTAAAGAATTTCCCAAGAAAACATTCATTCAAAACCAGATTTTAAATGCTTTTGTAAGATTTATACTCTTTTAACCAATTGAATTTCCTCTAGTTTATACATTTTAGTACTTGCATGTTTTGACACACTGGCATTGATTTTCTTCTCCTCCTCCTTCAATTCCAGGCCTATTATCTGTACTGAATTTGTGATTGTTGACCCATCTCTGTCTGGCCACAGCTCTAAATGCTAATAATAGTGTTTACATGTCCTCATGAGAGAGACATATGGAAACTTCCAAAATTATCCATACAATTGAGAAACAAATATCAGACATGTTTTTGTTTTTTTTTTAAACTAGTTTTACCACTTACGACACATGTGACTTGGACTTTCTGTCACAGAATGCCTGAATTCTAATATCAGCGTTTTGAAAAATAGCTTTTCTGGCTAAAACAGTCAGATAGGAAAATAAACAAATCCTCTTCCTGTGAAAAAAAAAGTGGTGTTGCTTGAGCTGTCTTCTCAAAGTGTGACACACTGCATGGAAGAGTATCTGTGTTCAGACCAGAGTGGTTTTTAATATGGTATCTCTTTATTTTAGACCTGCAGTTCACTGAAAAGGAAGCTCAGCTTGCACTGCATCATGCTTGTGCTCTTTTCAATTATGCTATCACAGGGGATATAAAAGAGTTACTGGCTGTTCAGAGACCTCTCATAGCTACTCAGGATGAAAATGGAGATACGTAAGTGATAATTTACTTGCATTCATTTTAAAGTTCTATAACTTATTTTATGCAGTTTACAATTCAAATTAGTGGCTCTCTTTTTATACTTCTACATCACTTCAGATAGGAGTCATTTTATATAAGACATTTAGGAAATGTTTCAGGGTACATTTTGACCCAACAAAGAATATAAACAGAAGATTTATTCCAACAACATTAGGTCGTATTCATAAGAAGCTTGAAAAGTTTTTATGGCTTAACAAAAAAAAACATCTGATTAATCAAAGCATCTAATAGTGTGCTTATATCCACTACTGAAATCCACTGATGCCAACAAACCTCTCTACTGGGAAAGAAGCTTAAGCTTTTAGTAAAACCACAGACAAGTTAAAAGAGAACATTCAGACATTTGTGTGTTATTGTATAATTTTGCATTAATATTGTCTACTTAAAACCATAAAACTGATACTATTTTTGTTTATTTTTTAAATGAAAAATATGCAGGGGCTTACACCTGGGTGTTATCCATAGCAAAAGTGAGGCAGTAAAAAATCTTGCAGATGTGTTAGCCGGTATTCCTGGTGAAGATGTCATCAATATGAGGAATGACCTCTACCAGGTATGATAAAAAAAAATAATTTGAAAGTATCTTTCTTGTGTCATATGACAGGTAAGTCCATCACGAATATGTAGATAGCAACATTTAAACAAAATGCTGTATCACTGAGGATACAGTGAGGTTTCAAACTGGCGCATCTTTTGTATTTTAGCCATTATCAAGAATGGGCAACTTAGAGCTTGTGGGCCGCATCCAGTCTTGTCCTTGTGAGGTGTTATTAACAAGAAGATGTTACAGCTGGCAGTTGTAAGCAAAATTAATTGCCATGCTGTATAATACGAAAATAACACAAAATTGATTAAATAAACCGAGATTTTAGCATTTGAAGTACAGTATGTATGTTTTAGCTGCTTTCTTGCATGTGCATTTTTATAGAATACTAGCAGAATACCCGTGCTTCGCAGCGGAGAAGTAGTGTGTTAAAGAAGTTATGAAAAAGAAAAGGAAACATTTTAAAAATAACGTAACATGATTGACAATGTAATTGTTTTGTCATTGTTATGAATTAAAGGAACACTTTTTAATCAGAGTATAGCATAAAGTCAGTGAAACCTATGGGATATTAATCTGGTCAGTTAAGTAGCAGAGGGGGTTGTTAATCAGTTTCAGCTGCCGTGGTGTTAATGAAATTAACAAAAGATGCACAAGAGGGGCAACAATGAGATGACCCCCAAAACAGGAATGGTTTAACAGGTGGAGGCCACTGACATTTTTCCCTCCTCATCTTTTCTGACTGTTTCTTCACTAGTTTTGCATTTGGCTACAGTCAGTGTCACTACTGGTAGCATGAGGCGATACCTGGACCCTACAGAGGTTGCACAGGTAGTCCAACTTCTCCAGGATGGCACATCAATACGTGTCATTGCCAGAAGGTTTGCTATGTCTCCCTGCACAGTCTCAAGGGCATGGAGGAGATTCTAGGAGTGAAGCAGTTACTCTAGGAGAGCTGGAGAGGGCCATAGAAGGTCCATAACCCATCAGCAGGACCAGTATCTGCTCCTTTGGGCAAGGAGGAACAGGATGAGCACTGCCAGAGCCCAACAAAATGACCTCCAGCAGGCCACTGGTGTGAATGTCTCTGACCAAACAACCAGAAAGACTTCATGAGGGTGACCCAAGGGCCCCATGTCCTCTAATGGGCCCTGAGCTCACTGCCCAGCAGCATGCAGCTCGATTGGCATTCGCCATAGAATACCAGAATTGGCAGATGCACCACTGGTGCCCTGTGCTTTTTACAGATGAGAACAGGTTCACCCTGAGCACGTGACAGAAGTGAAAGGGTCTGGAGAAGCCATGGAGAACATTATGCTGCCTGTAACATCATTCAGCATGAGCAGTTTGGTGGTGGGTTAATGATTGTCTGAGGAAGCATATCCATGGAGGGTCACACAGACCGCTACAGGCTTGACAAAGGCACCTTGGCTGCCATTAGGTATCAGGATGAAATCCTTGGACCCATTGTCAGACCATATGCTGGTACAGTGGCTCCTGGTGCACGACAATTCCTGGCCTCATGTGGTGAGAGTATGCAGGCAGTTCCTGGAGGATGAAGGAATTGATACCATTGACTGGCCACCACACCTTCCTGACCTAAATCCAATAGAACACCTCTGGGACATTATGTTTTGGTCCATCCAATGCCACCAGGTTGCACCTCAGACTGTCCAGGAGCTCAGTGATGCCCTGGTCCAGATCTGGGAGGAGATCCCCCACAACACCATCTGTCATCTCATTAGAAGCATGCACCGATGTTGTCTGGCATGTATACAAGAACACAGGGGCCATACAAAGTGCTGCGTACAATTTTGAGTTGCTGCAATTAAATTTTGGCAAAATGGACTAACCTGCCACATAATTTTTTTACTCTGATTTTTGGGGCGTCTTTGAATTCAGGGCTCTGTAGGTTGATCATTTTCATTTCCATCAAACGATGTGGCATCCTTTCGTTCCTAACACATTACCCAGTCTATATCAGTATAGATATCCAGGAGGATTTCTTTTTTTCCATTGAGATCTGATGTGTTTTCAAAGTGTTCTTTAAATTTTTTCAGCAGTATATATATATATATATATATATATATATATATATATATATATATATATATATATATATATATATATATATATATATATATATATATATATATATATACATATATAAACATATATATACATATATATATATATATATATATATATATATATATATATATATATATATATATACATACACACACATATATACCTGTACACATATACATATATACATATATACTGTATATACACATATACCTGTATATACAAATCTACATATATATGTACATATATATATTAGGGGTGGAATTCGATTAAAAAAATTAATCCAATTAATTAGAGGCTGTGTAATAATCTTGATTAATCGTATGTAATCACACATGAAAATTTGCCCCAAATCGCAAATGTTTTTTTTTAATTTAAAAGGGTTCTAGTGGGCGACAGAATCAAATAATAGACATGGACATGAATATTGTAAACTCAAGCTCTTTTAATTTCTGGAAAAAAAAATGCTTTTAAACTGCACTTGAATTCAAAACAGAAACAAAAATATCATCCCTGGTTAATATTGGGCAGACTTAAAAATAAAGTGGTAGCTTAAGTACTTTAAGTACATTTTCAGAATGGTATTGTCTTTAAATAATAATAACCAAAATTTCAACATAAAGTGCAGTTTTTCTTCTTAAAAAAATAAGTCAGAAACATAAAAGGTAATTTGACCAACTTAATCTTTAAACTCTGAGTAACCTTAGCCAAAATTATTTTGTACATTAGGCTAAAACAGTGTGATTATTGAACATTTTGTAATTAGATGTAATTAGAATTACTAACGGTCACGGAAGTCCAATGATCCCCAGTAAGAGCCACAAAGTCCGCTTTCTGTAATGCATCTAATTTTGCTTGCTTTTCAGTGTGCACAAAACCATGCTTTTATCAAGGCTTTGGTCGGTAGTCTTTTGAAATGAAATTTTCCTCCGATCAGTCGTAGGAACGTGCTTTATTCTGACCCTTAACATTTTTGTAGCTGTGATGTGTGCATCAGTGTAATCGATGTACCAGGAAATCCTGCATTGACAAAAGTTCTCCTTTGCTTGGAATTGAAAGTGTGATTAAATGCGTTTTTTTTTTTAACGCATTATGGAGTACATGCATCGAAGCTTCTCAGCTGTGCTTGTGCTAAGAAAAGGAAACATTTTAAAAATAACGTAACATGATTCTGCGCTAACCGCATATTTTTCATATGTCCCAAACCAAGGAGATCGAGGGTAAAATGAATCGGGAAAGCGTACATACTCAGTGCATCCATTCTCGGGAATCGAACTTCGGATGTCGGCGCTAGAGGCGAAGCCTCTACAATTGCTCCACGGCGTGTGGCTTGTCTATTTGAGAGTATGTAGATCGGGGTATATATGTATATATATTCGCAGCGGAATAATAGTGTGTTAAAGAAGTTATGAAAAAGAAAAGGGAACATTTTAAAAATAACGTAACATGATTGTCAATATACAGTAATTGTTTTGTGAGTGTTAAGTGTTGCTGTCATCAAGGATTTGATTATCATTATTTCATTCAATCAGGGTCGTATTTTTACGATGTGTTGTGTTCAAGTTACATTCCGTGTTTGTCATTCGTTGTAAAGATAAGAGGTTTCATTCATCGATTAGTTTCTAACTGCATCAATAAACAGCTCGTCTTCCTCTTCATCTGAGATGTGACACACTGCATGCACGGGTTTTTTTTTTTTTTTACACTGTCTTCCTTTAGCGGGACATTGACTTTTTCCACCGTGTGCATTGTTTCCGCAGTAGCTGCACTTATGAATATGCTTGTATGTATCACACGCTTCATATTTTTTTGCTGCCTTCTCAATTGTGTAATTCGGTTTTTGTTAAGCACTTTGGAACTGTTACTTTTTGTCTGTTCACTGCGTCAGTTCACGTGAGCCGCTTGGTGTTCATGCATCGAAGGTTCCCAGCTGTGCTGGTGCCATCTCGTGTGATGTCCACGGCTGTATGTAATGTTAGCTAAGACCCGGCACTTAAAAGTTTCTCTCGCAGTGTGCCAAACTCCACCCTGACCATCTCATCTTCCTCTGCATAAGCACAGTCTTTCACCCGTGAATATTTAGCGGCAGTGTTTCTATTGGATTGCCGCTGATGGCCGGCCTTATATGGGCAGGCACTAAATTACAAACGCCAGCGGCAGCCTGTCTATGAACTTAATTTAAACTTTAGGTTTACACCGTGCTTTGTTTCTGAAGTAGCAGCACTCATGAATATGGTTGTATATGCTCGCTTCTTATTGTTTCGCTGCCTTCTCAATTATATAATGCATGTTTTCTTCAGCACTTTTTTGAGCTCTTCCTGGTTTTCTACATACTGCGTTGATAGTCAGTTCACGTGATTACGTGGGAGGCGTGATGACGTCACACGAATCTCCGCCCCCCCATGGCCATCCAGCTCAACTCCATTACAGTATATGGAGAAAAATAGCTTCCAGTTATGACCATTACGCGTAGAATTTCGAAATGAAACCTGCCCAACTTTTGTAAGTAAACTGTAAGGAATCGGCCTGCCAAATTTCAGCCTTCTACCTACACGGGAAGTTGGAAAATTAGTGATGAGTCAGTGAGTCAGTCAGTCAGTGAGGCATTTGCCTTTTATTAGTATAGATGAGCTTTGCTTATGGCTGATTTTATCAGCGACTGATTTGATTGGTAGAGACAGCCTTGAAGGCAGGACTTTGGGTGCGACTCCAGGTCTTTGCTCAATTAAGAATAAAGAGGCCTTTCAAATGAGTAATAAGGAAGTTGGAAAGAACACAGTTTTTAATGGTTGCAGATTGACCAAAACTGATTTTTTGTACATCAACCTCTGTGTTTGGTGAAATAAACTAGGAATGAGATGCACTCAGTAAACTTGAAAATATGTTTACCAGAGTTTCAGTGCTTGATTTCTACCAGCTGCACACTACTCTGGATTTGTTCCAAAGGCTTTGCAAACATTTTGTTTGCACAACAATCATTATTTTTTAGCAAATACAGTTGCGAGCAGGTCTTTTCACAAATGAAAATGACTAAAAGCTAGTGTAGAAGCAAACTAACAATAATAAATACAGATCTTTGCAATGAATGGATTATCAGTTGATAGTAACAACATGAGAAGAAGTAAGCATTTTTATGTTCATGAGTAGAACAGTGTCATAGTTTAAATCACAGTCCTTCATTGTGTCTCTTTGGCATTTGAGCATTGCTCGTAATAGTTTTTAAATTAAAATTCATTTTCATATGTGTGTTAGATTACTTGGGTTCATAGTCACACCTAGATTTTAAATCCATCCGGCTGCATGAGTCAATATTGACAGTTTGCCCACGCCCTGCACTCTATAGAAGCTGCAAGTTCAAATGGCATTAGCACATGTTGAGATATTTGTGCACAGAGCTCCTATAATAAAGATTACTTTAAGGACAGTTTTTTCATTGCAAAAGGCAATGTAGTAGCAAATGTTGGTTCTAGTAATACTTTTTTCTTCATAAGCTGATTATTTTTGCATTGGAGTGATCCAACTACTACGAAAGCGAAAGAAGAAAAAATATTTTTGTCTATTTCCGGAGATTCAGTACAACAAATGTAGACTGAAATAGAAATATATATATATATAATTATATATATATATATATATATATATATATATATATATATATATATATATATATATATATATATATATATATATATATAATTTTTTAACAGCAGCAAATGGCAATATTAAAAACAAAAAAAAAACCTTATCTTGTGTAGTCATACACAGTGAGTGCCCAGCTAAACAAATGGTTATTGGTCAAGAGAAAGAATGTTTGTTTGATTAGTTGTGCATTTTATACTGTATTTTATACTACTAGTACTACTAGTGTAAACCCTCATTCTTGGTGAGTTTGGGCAAGAACACAAAAGACCAGTCTCTTGTTAATTCATACTTTTTCACAAAATAGAAGGCTTATAGTGTAAAAAATAAGAAGTTGAACAAGCATCTTGTCAATAAACTTCCGGTACTTAATACATATTTCAAACCACACAAGTACCCTATTCTCTCTCTTGTAAAAACTGCTTATCTCGTACAGAGGTTGCCACACAAAATCCAAGCTAATGAGTTACATTCTTGGCTAGCTAAAATGACTGAAAGATGGTGCTCATTGTTCATAGCCTTGAGTGACACATTTAATTAATTGCTTCATTGAATCTCATTACTGTTAATGTTTAAATCCAGCGTACAATTTAAGTTGTATAATTTTGAGTGTTGGCCAGGACTTGAATGCAGGTCTTTTCTAATACCAGCTGAAGTGCTCCACCTGGTGGTTGTTCCAGTTTTGCAGTTATGTTACCAAAAATGTCTGAGGCAGGAAATAGCAGTCCTTGCTTATTTTGATTGGCAGCACATGTGACCAGTAAACTCTGAACAAGTAATGTTGGTGATTTTGTTTTCATTTTAACTCTTTGCCAGACATAAGTGAACCTGACATTCTACACCATCAACTTTATAACCTAGCATGCATTCTTGCAAGAAAAGATTACTTTGTATTTTTATAATGGTTTTATAAAAGGGGCAACTAACACCATCTGCTGTTTATTTACATTGTATAATAATAAACAGTCTGTTTACCACACCACTTATGCAACAATGAAGTATTTATTTAGGCTATTTATTCAAAAAAATTGAATAATGCATCAATAAACTCATACAAGCACTATATTTCATTCTAATTTTGATTAATTGCAACACTACATAAGCAAGTGCTAGTGCTAAAGGACAATATAGGCAAAAATTACTTGCATGCTGCAATATGCAACAAAAAACAAAAGCTACTGATAATTAAATACACTGATTATTCTACACAGTACTTAGCTAGGCTGGGGTTCCTCCATTTATCTGAATTTTATGCTTCACAATTAACAAAAAGTCCAACAGTCAAACTGAATTTCTTAAGAAGCTAAAAAGACCTCAATATTCCTTACTTACAGCCATGTCCATCTCAAGATGGAGACTGGTGTAAAGAGTGAATATTGGGGTCTGTAACATCAGGTAGCAGATTTTAACATGAGCAAAATGTGAGGTGAGATTACTGTAAGAACAGAAGGCGGTGGTTAGGTTTGGTCGGCCTAGGGCCCCCCAGACTGCTGCACTCAGTCCATTGCTGTCTCGTAATGTCCACCCCCACATTTTGATTAATACCAAACCTTTGATGTCGTACTTTTGATGATTGCAGTAACAGCTGCTGTTAGTAAAAGCTTTCCTGAAAGCAGCAGTAGATATGCTGAAAGTGTCTAACCCTGGCACTATTGGGCTAAAGCTGCCTACAGTCAGATGGCTAAGGGGTTTTCAAGGTAATCTCAAGATGGTCTTTGTAAGTAAATGCACAACCCTCACTGTAAAGCAGCCAGCCAACATAAAGGGATGGCTAAGCAAAAGTGCAGAATCAGGAAGAGCCCAACATTCAAGAATACATTTCTTTGATTGTGAAATTATAATAAAAGTACATATTCCTAGCTGGCAGAGCTCAGTCTCCACCACAGATTTGCTCAGACACAGTTCCCTAAATAGCTACTTTGGGCTAACAGAGTTGCATTAAAAAACACTTTGTAAGACTGCACCTTAATAAAACAGCATATACTATAAATTCTTACATGAAACTGCAACAATAAGGAGTTTACTTTGTGATACATTAAACTCTGTTGCATGTTACAAATATAATTGTTAAATGTAAATATCGGTTGTAATAGAGACTGGAGCGTGACACTAAAAAGTGTCTCTAAAAATTATGCTTTTCTGTTACTTATATATAACAATAAACATGGCGGATGACAAACGGTTTATTCTTAAGTAGATCCTACTACCTACTTCATGAATAGACATGGTGAAGTGATCATTTTGTAAAAGCCCTGGGCTGTTCAACAGATAATGAACATATACAGATAATCAAATTGTTCTTGATGATGTATAGTTGCGAGCTACATGCCTGTGTAATATTTAATTCTGGGTCTCTTTTGATCGTACGGAGTAATCTGTTCTGAATTAGGAAGGCACTGCAGGCAGTCTCAGTCAAAAACAATCCAGAAATAATAATGTAAGATTAGAAAAGAAAAGGATTTAGTTTAAAATTGAAAAGCAACATACATGCCAAAAAACTCAGCAAACAATTGACTTGAACCAGATTTTCCACACCACCTGGTACTCACTCCCTTATTACCACAAGATGTCTGAAGGTGCAGCACGCATCTTGGCCAAGTCAGGCATCAGAATAGCACACAAACCCACGAACAATCTGCGCATGGTCCTTTTTAATGCTAAAAACAAGAAATTGACAGCAGAAACACAAAACGCAGTTTATAGCATTCCATGCAGTTCTTGTTCAGCAGTATACATTGGACATACATCAAAAAGAATTGCAACACATATACATGAACATTGCAACACCGTCAGAAGAAAGGACTCCTGATCACTGATCTATATGCATACAAATTCAACAGGACATACATTTAACTGGGACAATGTACAAGTAAGATTTAAGGCCAGTACTAAAAGTGCCAGAGAGCTGGCTGAATCTTGGCTATCAAACGAGAACGCCATTAACAGACATTTGGACATAAACCCAGCATATGCAAACTTAAGAAATATATATCTATATTACTAAATAAAGGTTGTATATATGCACGGATGCCAGAGGCTAGAAGCAAGCCGTGCACAATACAGCCGCCACCCGAATGCGCACACCACCGCATATACAACCTTCGTTTAGTAATGTAGATCTCCAAGCCGGGATCTGCTGCCATGGTCACTTCAGGTTACCCTTGGCCCATAGGTGCTTGCTAAGAAACGGTTTTAAAATTTTTGTGGTCCAAGTGCGTTCTGTCTGTCTGCTTTTCATGAGAGAATTACTTAACAGATTTAGATCTGGTTGTTTTCTATAATTTGCTTGAACTTTCCAGTTGATTTTGTGACTTCTCTCATCAAGTTAAGTACCATAGTTCTCTTGCGGTACCAATGTATTTATGCAAATCCAAGGGAGTGGCTGTGGGCCAAGAGCAGGGTGGCGGGGCCTTCCTCATTCATTCGTCAGCCTCTGTTCGTTAGTCTACGTCTCGCCACATGTTTGGAGTGAACTTTGCCTCCCCTTAGCTAGCGATACCTGTTTGTTCAATAGACTTTTATCATCTACAGATTGTTAAGGAGTAACGTTTGACAATTTTGAGAGAGAGATCAGAGCTCCATGTGTTTTAGAGGGTAGCTGCTGATTGCCAGAGATATAATGGCCATGTGCTTTTCTCCCCACATGGGGAACAGTGTCCCATCAGAGCTGAACATGATCAGATATAGTGCCAATGTCTATTGATTTTTAAAGTTTGTCCTGTTTAATCACTATGTGAGCGCAGCCCCGGAGTACAGCTAGTCTAGATACAAAGGGCGTTTCCAATTCCTAAACCATTATTTTTCCCTTCATCTTGTTTTTATAACTTCTCTATAGTAAAGTTTATTTATGAATTAATTAATAATTAAGTTTAATGCATTTAAATAAACTATTTCATGATCAAATTTACAGTTGACATACCTCTTGCATTATTTCTTTCTCCTTATCTGTTGCAGACTCCCTTGCACTTGGCGGTTATCACAGAACAACTGACTGTTGTAGAGTCTCTGTTGAAAGCCAAAGCTGACGTATCTCTCACTGACAGAAATGGAAACACAGCTTTACACCTGGCTGCCAAAGAAGGCCAGGCAGCCATTCTGGGACATTTGCTTCAGTATAAAGAAGTAAAACTGTTGCTTAATCAACCAAATAGTAATGGTTTGTACTATGAAATGTATCTTTTTTTTTTTTTTTTTTTTTTTTTCTAACAAAATAATGTGAGACACTCCATTGTAGGCTTATGATCAATTTTGCCACATGTACGGTCCATTACATTACACAAAAACAAATGGCAGGGTTTGACACAACAGTGGTGAACAATGTCGGCCCTGGAGGACTGCAGTGCCGGCAGGTTTTGGTTCCAACCCAGTTGCTTCATGAAGAGTCAATCATTGCTGATGAAGCACTTATTTCTCAAGTGACATTTTTCTGCTTCATTTTAGTTGTCTCACTTGTTAAGATTTTGAACCCTTAATTGCTTATATTCATCTTAAACAGCTACATGTTTTTAATTACACGCTATTGGCAATAAGTTGTGAATGGCAAAGGAACCAGCAGTTCTCCATCTATCTTGTTACCATTTACACCTGTGTGTATTCATTGTGTACTATTTGGTTTAATAAAATACTCTGAAGAAAACTGAAGAGAAAGTGAAGAACTGAAAATAACTTATCTGTTTTTGGATGATATCCTTATAAAGGATAAAGTCAATGATATGAGAATGACCTGACATTACAAAGGTAAAACAGTAATAAGCTGTGCAATTTAATAAGACCTGTTACCAACAAAGATTCTTTTCTAGTTCAGCAAATAGGTTGGAACAGAAATCTGCAGCCACTGCGACCCTCTACGACCAACATTGCTCACCCCTTTATAAACAGCCAAGAGCTGCTAGGAACAAAAGTCAAGCAAATAGCTCTGCTGAGTCTATTCAATTATTCAGGTGAAATGAACGAAAGGAGATGGGCTCACTGTGACCAGTATGCCTAGTAGGAGACATTATGTTTCTTTATCTCAGATACCTCATATATAGTCAGAATACAGTTAAGGCCTCCACAAGAGGCCAAAGGTACAATCTGCTAATAGGAAGACACAATGAGAACATTTGATAAGAGTGCTCACAGCTGGACAAAGAACAATGTGGAATCTAATATGGTTCATTGCTCCAGCATGATGTTTCCAGCATAGCGAGTTGTTTTACTCCACATGAATTAGGGGTTTCTTAGATAAAATGAGGAAAAACACACAGAACTTTCATCCTTCTAGAAGACACTTCACAGCTGTATATTAGAGAAAGTATTAGTTTTGATTTAGTACTGTAAAACTTTTAAAGTGTAAACTTCTATAAAATAGCATAACAAGGTTGCAAAGAGTCAGAGTCCATTCCACTATCATTGAGCACAAGGCAGGAAACAGCAAGGTGCCAGTCCACTGTAGAGCACACACAGGGCCAGTTTGCAAATCCCCATTTAACCCAACCTGCACGTGTTACAGTGACGTGTGAGGAAAATGGAAGTACAAAACAAGACGACAACGCAGGCGGATATGATGGAAACAACCAAAAACAACACCAAATGTTTCTTCTGCATATGTGATCCAAGAAGTGGATAATAAAGTTTAAGAATCTTGCCAATTCTGTGACTAACTGTTAATACATTTGTACATCTTTAATATGCTTTAAAAAACAGTGCATATCCAGTAAACAACATTTGTGAGTATGGCACTTGTACCGTTATGAGTTCTCCATATTATACTCACACATGCTGTTTCAGCTACAAACTTTCTAAAAAATATTAATGTTAAGAAATTAATTTCTTAAAATAATGCTAATGGTAAAACATTATGTCTTTAATCATTTCTAATATTTCTATGGAGTGGCAAAGAAGATAATGGCATATGGAGAATGTTTAGAACCAAATACAAATCTGTGATTGTATGTAAATATAATTAATCCGTTCCAGACCGCATGAACTGTATGTAAATATATTTTCTTTAAAGATTTTTAAACACACAAATAGTTAATTATACCATAGAATGCACAGTGTAGTAGCAAACTGAATGTAAAAACATTGAATAACACTGAGGTAAACACCCAGGCTCCCTGCTAAGCAGCTCATTCGCTCTCGGATGCACGCGAGCCTGTGCTCACTCGCTGTCTCTCGCTGCCTCTCTCTCTCTCTCTCTCTCTCTCTCTCTCTCTCTCCCCCCTGCACTGGCTTTCTCCTCCTGCTTCCTTCCTTCTCCTGCAACCTCCCATTCTTTCCTGTTCTCTTCTTTTTCCCTTTAGCTAACTCGCGCTTCTATTTATGAAGAGGTGTTTGTGGTAGTCATAGCAATCAGGAGCTCCTGGGAACAATTACGGATATGGACCACTTCTCACCTGTGCACTTAGGTGAGAAATGCCCACATCATGAAGTCCTCAGGAACCGCTTCGGTCACACACCACCACGCCCCCTCACTAAGGTGCGAGTGCGGTGATTATATATTAAAAACTGGCCTTTTTGATGGGAGCTGTCAACCCGCTATACCACAGGAGGAAGCTGGGTTGAGAGGTTACAGTTTTGAGGGAGAGTCCTTCTTCGTGATGCACCCAGAACAATGTACAGTACAGGAAGAGACTGAGTACGTGCAGAAATCATTAGCGCAATATAACCGGAAGGGAAACTGGCATGTTCGTCAACGGAGTGTGTGTTCGTGAACAGATGCAAAAGTTTGGCAAACTTTTTGATCGTAACCCAATTTGTACATGTTCAGAGATGTTTGTGAACCGAGGTTTCCTATATTGCAGTTTTTGACATCCTGCTATACACGATTGTTTTGACTTTTGAGTCTTACTGCTTATTCCTATCATGATTAGTGATGTTTCAGAAGCAGAAAGTATGAAAAAGAAAATGAAGGCATAATGTTCAGTGATTATATTCTCGAACAGTCATTGTAAGGATGTGTAAAATATTTCTCCCACCACATTTGCATAAAATGGAGAAGCGGACAAATTGTTAACATTAATATTCATAAATCATATTTTAATGCCACTCACCTGCACTGTTCCACTTGACGTTGTTATAGGAAATAATATGATTCAAAAAATACAAAAATGTCATCACAGTAGATTAGATCTAAAGCATTACATTGTTATTTTAGTTGTGCACAAACAACCTTTGTGTGATTGTGGTTTTATTTTATTTATTTTGTGTGATTGTGTTTTTACATAATGATTAATATAATAAACTCCCTACTGCCAGACTAATTGGAGAATGTCAAACTTTTGTGATTTGACAATACCTTCAATTTTAATTTCCAAAGGCTATCCCAGTAACTGCATCCTTTGTAATCTTGGCTTGCAGGTTTATACCCAATTCACCTTGCAGTACTTGCAAACAGCCTTTCATCGGTGAGGCAGATGCTGGCTGCTGGAGTGGACGTGAACGCCCGTGAACAGAGCTCAGGACGAACAGCGCTGCACCTTGCAGCAGAGCAAGAAAATGTCTCTCTAGCAGGAAGCCTTCTTCTTGAGGTAATGCTGATCAAATGCAGCATCTAATTAAAAAAGCTGTTTGCTTTTTGTTTTTTTTTTTATAAAAACTTGAGTTACCTGGGAGTTCCAAACCATTCAGAATAATTAAACAAACAAGAATGTCTTATTTTCTGTACATTTTTAATTATCTGAGCAGTAATAATCAGCAAAAAGAGCTCCATATTGCCATGTACTTTTCTAAAGTCTTTCTCTCTTACACTGTTCTTAGGGTAATGCACATGTTGACTCCTGCACATATGACGGGTCCACTCCACTACACATCGCAGTTGGAAGGAAGTCTGCTAAACTTACCGCATTATTGAAAGCTGCAGGTACAGTGATCCCTCTCTATATCGCGCTTCGACTTTCGCGGCTTCACTCCATTGCGGATTTTAAATGTAAGCATATCTAAATATATATCACGGATTTTTCGCTGGTTAGCGGGTTTCTGCGGACAATGGGTCTTTTAATTTATGGTACATGCTTCCTCAGTTTCTTTGCCCAGTTGATTTCATACTAGGGACGCTATTGGCAGATGGCTGAGAAGCTACCCAATCAGAGCACGTATTACATATTAACTAAAACTCCTCAATGATATACAATATGCTTCCCGCGCGGTGCTTGATTGTTTGCTTTTCTATGTCTCTCTCACTCTCTGTGCCTGACGGAGGGGGTGTCAGCAGAGGGGCTGTTTGCCTAGAGGATACGGACGCTCCTCTAAAAAATGCCGCTTTATCGCGGTACTTCGGCATACTTAAAAGCACAAAAGCACGTATTGATTTTTTGATTGTTAGCTTTTCTTAGCGAGCGCGCTCTCTCTCTCTCCCTGAAATTCTCTGCTCCTGACGCACGCACTCCTTTGAAGAGAAGATATATTTGCATTCTTTTAATTGTGAGAAAGAACTGTCATCTCTGTCTTGTCATGGAGCACAGTTTAAACTTTTGACTAAAGGGTGTTATTTCATGTCTAGAGGGCTCTAATAATGTTAACAGTGTGGGAGAGTTTAAGGGCTTAAAATATATAAAAATAACCATACAAACATATGGTTTCTACTTCGCGGATTTTCATCTATCGCGGGGGGTTCTGGAACACAACCCCCGCTATCGAGGAGGGATTACTGTATACAACTTATAGATTTTTCAAATATGATTAAATATGTTTTAAATGCTTTCAAAATTGCAACAAAGGTTAGGACAAATAATAGAAGTTATAATTAGAGTATGCTCAATATGTTATGTTATTGTGCCTAGGTGAGAAAGTAGAAAGGGGGAAAAAGTAATTCCAAATTATATAGTACCAAATGTTATTACCATTAAGCTTGTTTCATTTAGCGTGTATCTGTTGTTAGCACGGGGAGTATTTTTTTTCAGTATTCTTGTTTGTTGTTTTTTTTTATATTCTGGTGCAATGAACTCAAAATTCTGTATGGCCAGATGCAGGACAAAATGGGGCTGTGAAAGAATAATGAGAAAAAAAGGTAACTAACAGCTGGGGCTGAAACCCAGAACTCTTAGTTGAAGGGTGGTAAGCGTGCTCCCCATCGCACCACCATCACAACCTTCGCTGCACTGCGTCTGTCAATATATCACACTGTAATATGCGGTATCTTGCCACTTGCTTTGACCCCCCCAAGCTGCTTCACTTGGTAATAAGGCCGTAAGCTACATAGTGCGTCAGAAACCTGACTTATGGTTAGAAGTAGCAGAGTGCTAAAGTTCATGTCTGTGTCTTGTGCTTTAAGAACCACTAAAAACAGAGAGTGTGCTTTATAGATAGAGATTAACTGCTAAATGTTTCTTACAATATACCATTGTTGTTACTCTTCAACTATTCTCCTTTTGTAAACACTGGCAAATTCAGAAAGACTTGTGGTGTTAAAGAGAAATAAGGAAATTGTAACTGTAAAAAAGTCACCATACATTTGTGGGGACAAAATATTTGAAAGAGGCTGAAGGTTCCTTTGCGCTTTTCTTACACTGCCTGCATATGTCAAATTAAACATACCCTGATTAAAAAACAAGATACGTGTATTCTAAATTAGCAGTTGCAATTAAAGAATTACCAGCTAAAAGTCATTGAGCTCTGAGTAGATAGATAGATAGATAGATAGATAGATAGATAGATAGATAGATAGATAGATACTTTATTAATCCCAAGGGAAAATTCACATAATCCAGCAACAGTATACTGATACAAAGAAACAATATTAAATTAAATAGTAATAAAAATGAAAAGAATTAAAATAAAATTAATGTTCGCATTTACTCCCCCGGGTGGAATTGAAGAGTCGCATAGTGTGGGGGAGGAACGATCTCTTTAGTCTGTCAGTGGAACAGGACAGTGACAAAAGTCTGTCACTGAAGCTACTCCTCTGCCTGGAGATGACACTGTTAAGTGGATGCAGTGGATTCTTCATGATTGACAGAAGTTTGCTTAGTGCCCGTCGCTCTGCCACAGATGTTAAACTGTCCAACTTTAATCCTACAATGGAGCCTGCCTTCTTAACAAGTTTGTCCAGGCGTGAGGCGTCTTTCATCTTTATGCTGCCACCCCAGCACACCACCGCGTAGAAGAGGGCACTCGCCACAACCGTCTGGTATCACAAGTCCATATGACAAACAAGCTTGATGGACTGAATGGTTTCCTCTCATTTGTCATATTTCTTACATTTGCATGCAGTCCAATCAGTGGCAAAGCGGAGGTCATCTTCTTTCAAGTGTAATTTAATTCATCATACCGTAGATATGTCTGCAAGGCATGCTTTCTGCTGTTGGGATGGTACCTTAAAAAAATAAAACAGTATTTTAGAGGAAAAAAACATGATCTTAAATAAACACATTTAAACAAACTTATATTTGATTAGGTGTCAGTTTTTCATTAGTTAAAGCTTTCTACCCAACAATTCTAGAAAGTTTTTTTTCACCTTAAAAAACTTTGGAAGAAATGCAAACATTCATATTTTTAAAAACTGTAATATATTGATTCTTCACTGTTTTCAGGGTAATATTTTCTACAATTCACCTATAAACAGCTATTCAAAGACAGCCATTCAAAAAATAAAAAGGTTCTTTCTTGTTGTCTCTTGCATTCATCCCCATGATTTATTGCCAGAGAGACAGCTGTATTTGTAGGTACAGGAAGGAGGGTATGGCACCCCATGTGTGTTTAACATCACATCCTTCAGCCTTCTTTAATCTAGTCAAAGTCACCAGTAGGACTGCAGCTTATCCAGGCAGGAAACGGCCTGATTACTATTTAAAGGTGAATAAAACCTCCTGCCAGTTTCTGTTTATTAAAACAGCAGGATGACGGGTGGACGTTTATCTTTATATATCACTGTTGACAGGATGTATGCATTTGGACAGCTAGTCTGCACTCCCTTAGCACTGGAGTGTGAAATCAGAATTTTCTTTTCACGTGCTGCACTCGCTGAAATTACTACCTTCCATAATTGCATCAATTTTTTTTTTTTAAACAAAAATCCAGCCATGCATTCTTTAATGAACCATCATTATATATTTCCAGATTGCAGGGTCCAATGCCATCTTCATCTGAGGGAATGCAGGAACCAATCTTGGACATAAATAACGTTATTTTTATAATACCACAAAACAGTTACCTGAAGCCTTAGCATCACTGGTCAAAGACACACATTCACCTTTGCAGAAGCATTTGGCAATGGGAGCTTTAGCACAGCATGTAATTCTGAGAAATTGGTGAACACTATACCCACTGGCAGATATGCAGAACGTGTTTTCCATTAACTTACTTGTTTTATTATCCTTCCCATTCAGCAATTTTTTCTAAACTCCTTTATCCAATTCAAGATTACCGGGCAAGTGCAAACTACAGTCCTTCACTTGGGTCCTGTGCCCACCATTGCCCATGAGTAACCTGCAGAAATTTTCTATTCATTATTCTGTGTCTGATAAGTTTGTGTAAAACACAAGCAACAAATCGGTACCATATTCCTTGTGCATGTTTTGTATACATCATCTAATTAGTGTACACAAGCTATGGAACATGATCAGTTAATTTTTACACAAGTTGATATCTTTAAAACTTTGTAGGTATTAATTCAAATCTAATGACATCCACATTTTCTTTCTGTCAGCAACATCCCCACCTTTAAACATCTTGCTTTCTGTTTGCCTTATCATAAAAAGGAAAGAAAAAAACAACACTTTTACTCAGCAAGAGTAATAAACTGTTTTTAAACAGTTTCTATTGTGAATTATTCTGATATGTACATATGAGAGTAACTTTATTTAAAATTACAATCAGTTATTTTCTTTTGTCATCCACCATAAAATACTTTTTTTTTTTAACCAGGGGTTGTACCTTTCAAACAGAGCACTGAAACTGGTGCTTATACTGTCCAAATTAATTCATATTAATCATTTGTTTGTTAACTGTAATTTTATGTGTCATTAACCAATATTGATGGCACTAGATGCAATAGTGTTGGTGATAAATGTTTTGTTGCTAAGAACGCTTTTTCCTTATATTAATATAAAGACATATCAGAACCCAGTTTTGTTTACTGTTGTAATTCCATTTAGGTGCTGATATTTATAAAGAGAATTTTGAGCCCTTGTATGAAATACATAATAAATACTGTGAAGATCAACAGGAAGAGGACGATGAAGGTTTTGTGCCTGGAACAACTCCTCTGGACATGGCCCTTTCTGATGAGGTACATATTGTCTTTAATAGAAATGCTGAGAGAAAGAAGGAACTGAATTGAGCAACCTACTAAAGCCTAAAGTGACTTCTTTTAACTTACAATCGTATTTCTTATATTAAACAAAGTAAAGTTACACATTAACCTGACTCTTGAACTGGTTTCTAACATCTTTGGGGTAGGAGATACTAAATTGGTGGCTTATAGCCCATGGACCCTGAATTTGTAAATCAGATTTCTGATGCCGATATATTTGGTTTCAGGCAAGTATGAAGAAGAGCATTGAGAAAGGGTGGGCAGGATTGCTAGAAACATCAGGGGTTATAAAAATCAGAGTGTCTCTCAAGGTTTATGGGAGTGGAAGGCAAGCTTTTGTGTATGGCTTCGTGCTGTTGAATCCCAGAAAGCCTTTATTCCATCATCAGTTCCAAGGGGCTAACCTGCTTATGGGCCTGTTCTCTCTCTACAGGGGCAGATTTGGCAGGCACTTTAATGTTTTAAAATGGGGCCAGATTAGTTTTATTAGAACATATTTAACATTACCAGCAGATGCAAATGTTGTGTGTAAAGTCCATCTGTTTGTCTGATATCATTCTTGACAACTACTGAGAGCCACATGATGGATCACAGGCTAAGTGCACAACAGATTTGTGAGTTACGTGGGATTTTCAAGGATAGATTCAATACTATGCTCTAAAAAAGCATCAATCTTATGTTATTTATAGGTATACTTCCCATCTTTTAATTTTGACATATTGACAGCTAAAGGAAATATGCAAGATTGTAATTTGTAAAAACAAAGAAAGGGAATTATTGTATTCTCTCTTTTTTGAAAGATTTATGATATTCTAAATGGAAAAGAATATAAACCAAAGATGGACTTGCCAGTTTTCCTTCCACAAGGTAATTTTGTCCTGTTTTTGTGTTTTTCCCCTCCCCTCTCAAGTTAATCAAATAATGAATAGTTCAATATGAAGTGTCTCTCTGTTGCATAATGTAGAGTGTTAGCATTTCAATCCCCCTCTGATCTGTTTATCATACCTGCTTTCTCCCAGTCCAAGTGATGGAGGCTGAAGTCCAGGCCAGATCCTGTAGTGATGTGTTAACGGCAGGGGTTAAAACGGGACATTTTTACACCAGTAAAGTCTAAACCCAAGCAGAATTCTCACAGAAGGCTTGGCAGCTGGAAAGCCACTTGGAGTTCCCTGAATAAACATTACATCTCATTATTCCACAATCAGTGTTTATTAAAGACTGATTTCATATTGGGTCCTACAGATTTAAAGAAATTATTTCTTACAGAGGCTCTTATATACATTAAGAAATGTAATTTTTTTGTAAGGAACAGGTGAAGATTCTGTCTTGTCCAGTTTAATATGTAGTATGATAACCAAGCAGTCGGACTCAAAATGCTATAAAGTTCACACAACTGCAATATGTACAACACTGGCCTATCAAAAATACAGTCAAGCTTTCAAAAGGAATACTAAAGTACATAAAATCATAAAATCCCACCTTATTCAATTCTAATGCATTTATGCTTGCATACTTAAGACGAGTTAATCCAATTTGAGGTCATCATGGAGGTTTCAGGGGGTGTTAGAGCTTACCCTGGTAACATACAGCACAAGGCAGGATGCCAGTCTATAATGCTATGGAGAAATTGCTGAAAGGTTTACGGTAACACGCATTTCATTACTCTCTTTTGATATACATATAAGTCATGTCTTGTCAGGCTGTGTGGCTCCACACAAATTTGCCTGCAGCTTTTTTGCTATAAATTGTGCCTGTTACTTTCTATTTTTTTTTTTTCTTAATAAATACATGGTTTGTGAAGAAGTACATCTTTGATTAATTTAATTAATCTTTGAACCACTAACATTGTATTGGTTTCAGTAACAAATACGACTTACAAAAGAAGAACACATTATATTAAGATTGTGTACTGTATATTAATATGGTGTTCTTTTTCAAGAATATACTGAAATTTGATTGAGGACAAAATATTATTGATAGACACATCAGGTATTTGACCTAAGTAATAGAGAGTAGAGTTTTTCTTGATTAATGACATCTGTATTAGTATTTCTGTGTAATTACGGTAAAATTTTGATACTTAAAATGTTTGCTTATTTTTCATTTTGTAGGAGATATGAACCATCTCTCAAAAGAAGCAAGATATGAATTGTGTAAAGCATTGGAATTTCCAAAGCAGACATGGGAGGTCTTAGCACAAAAGTTAGGTTTAGGTGTACTTAACAGTGCCTTCAGATCAAGTACATCGCCAGCAAAAACACTTCTGGACAGCTATGAGGTACAAGGCATGTTTTAATATTTAAAATGATCTTCATCTTAAGGAGGTCTCTAGTATTCATTTGGTTTGTAATATAAAGAACATAATATTCTCTTACCTGCTTAGTTCAGTTAAGGAATTCCATTTGAAGCTTATCCCAGCAACAGTGGGCATAAGCCTGGATCCAACCTGGACAGCGTGCCGAAAGGTAGCAGGACCTACTCATGCACACACTAACACTAGCAAGATCTAGAATTGCTAATTAGCCAAACACACATCTTCACAGAGTCGAAGGAAAATTGGAGAACCCAGAGTTACAGACCCTGGATCTGTGACACAACAGTGTTAACCACTCCACCACAATACCAACCTGGAGTGCAGAAATCCTTAGCATCTTTGAATAATAATATCTCCTTTTTGTCTTAAATTCTTTATTTTGCTATCAAATAAATTATGTTTAAAGTGTTTCTATATGATTTTGCAAAAACAATCACCACTGAATGACTCGAGAAGAATGGTAATTTTCTTTAAATTTCTTATGTAGGAATTTATTTCTGGTAAAGCTAATTCTGGATGTTCATAAAATACGTTGGGTAAGACAGCTGCAAAAATTGTCCAGTAGAAACAGTTTATAATTTCTAGGTTTGCACACAAAAAAAGTTGTCTTATTAACATAGGAATCCAATTAAAACAAAAAATTTGTTGAGACAAAAAGCTGCAGCCTCAGGAGGCCTGCAGGGCTAAACTAGAGAACCACAGCACTACCCGACTCCTAGTAGAAGAGCAGGTCACACTTCATGACGGCAGCCAATGAATCTCATTGCCTTAAGACCGTCAGGTTGCACAGATCAGGATCACACAGAATGACAGCGTACACGACTCCCCTTATAACTTCTTAGTGTAGTTTGAAATATCCAGAGTATCTCAGCCTTGCTGCATTTTGACAGTAAATTAATGTGCAGCCTGACAGCACTGGTGGCAATGGCAGTGGTTTCCAGTTACAATGAGTTCAGCTGCAATCTCAGTCCACGTTTTTCCTTTCTGCATTCTGCCATGGTATGACAAATGCAAGGAGTCGGTGGGCAAGCCTTTTCTCTGTTTGCATTGTCCAGAACTCTCACTCTCACTGAGCACTTGTTATCTTCCAACTCTAACAGACTTACACACATAGAAGCCACCCTTACGACTTTAGACAAAATATTACCAGCTCTACTTTTGTCATGGCGTATCACAGAGGCTTCAGGTGTTGCACTACATGACTTTCTGGGGCTTGCTAAGATTATTAGGCTAATAAAGACTGCAACTGAAAAGGTATTGTAGGGTGACGCTGACATAACTTTAGAGATTCAATTCCTGTGTTTCATGCCAAATTGAAGAGATCTCACCACGATCTAGACTCCTTCACAGTTTGTAGCTGATGTTCACTCACACTTCCAGGCAACTACCACATTGACTTCAGCTAAAGAAACGGTCTCTTCACCTCTTGACAATTCAGATCTGTTTTCTGTTGGAGAAGAATATGTCAAACACAGTGTCCTTACACTCTGAGGCAAGAGTCACAAAAGGTTTTTCCTAGGAATGTTCCTGACATGTATGCATTTTGCTTAATTAGGTTTCTGGTGGAACAATCATTGAGCTACTGGATGGCCTAAAAGCAATAGAAAATGTCAAGGCTGTTGAAATTGTTCAGAAAGCTCTCATTGGGTTAGTATATAGTCCAGATGAAGATGAAGAACTTTCAGAAAGTGTCCCTTATCTTCAGCAACAAATCGGTAAGTGTGTCTGCATTTAGAATCCATCATGAATGTGTAAAAGTCTTCTAGAATGTGATATAGATGATCGACGCAGGCCTGGCCCTTTAACATGAGGGGTTTAACACAGTTTGGCATTCAACATTTGCAAGCAGATGGCTAACTGTAGTGAAAAAATGAATATGTGGATTGTGACTGTAAATGAAAGTTTATCTCCGCGAGACAAGTCCACGCCTGGGGCCGTAAATAAAGGAGAAAAACTAGATGACAAAGTAGAACGTCATAAAGAATTCAAAAATGTTGGCGCAGTCCACATGCAGAGCAGGTTAGAGATAATGGAAGTACGAAAATTCTAAAGTCTCAAAAAAAGGATAGGAAAGATCGCATTAGCGCAAACAAACAGAAATTACTACTCGGTGAAATAACAGAACAGCGAAAAGAAATTGAATATATTGTTCAGATTTAAACTTTAAGTCGGAGACTTGTAAATCGTCTAATTTGTGTTGCCAGAGAGAATTAAAAGATTCCAAAAACATTGGCGCACTATGAAGTCCTGTGAGATGGAGACTTTTAACATGAGATTCTTTCAAGTCACGCCCTACTTACAACTATGTTCAAACAAGACCACAATCATCTAACTTCACTCGTGTAATGCTTTTGTCAGACACACTTCCTGTGCTCTCAGCTCTTATAAATTTTAACAGGGCAATCATTTTATACGTTCTAGATGACACCCAAACGATGAAGCAAAGAAGAAAGAGCATGGACAAACACACATATATATATATATATATATATATATATATATATATATATATATATATATATATATATACTGTATATATATATATATATATATATATATATATATATATACATACACATATATATACATACACATATATGTGTATATTCACAATTTGTTTAGTGTCCCAACTTTTTTGGAATCCGGTTTGTATATATATATGTGTGTATGTATATATATATGTATATACTGTATATGTGTGTATGTATATATATATGTGTGTGTGTATATGTATATATATGTATGTATGTATATATATATGTATATGTATGTATATGTATGTGTTTGTGTATATCTATACTAATAAACGGCAAAGCCCTCACTGACTCACTCACTGACTGACTGACTCATCACTAATTCTCCAGCCTTAGGTAGAAGGCTGAAATTTGGTAGGGTTATTCCTTACAGCTTCCTTACAAAAGTTGGGCAGGTTTCATATCGAAATTCTACGCGTAATAGTCATAACTGGAAGCTGTTTTTCTCCATTTACTGTAATGGAGATGAGCTTGAAACCCGTGGGGGCGGAGTTTCGTGTGACATCATCACACCTTCAACATAATCACACAGTACGTAGAAAACCAGGAAGAGGCCCAAAAAGCGCTGAAGAAAACATGCATTATATAATTGAGAAGGCAGCGAAACAATAAGAAGCGAGCGAGTGACATATACAACCATATTCATGAGTTCTGCTACTTCGGAAACAAAGCATGATGTAAACCTAAACTTTAAGTGCATAGACTGGCTGCCGCTGGCGTTTGTAATTTAGTGCCTACCCATATAAGGCCGTCCGTCAGCGGCAATCCAATAGCAAACTGCCACGGGTAAATATTCACGGGTGAAGGACTGTGCTTATGCAGAGGAAGATGAGATGGTCAAGGTGGTGTTTGGCACAAACTCAGCGAAACTGCGAGAGAAAGTTTTAAGTGCTGAGACTTCGGTAACATTAGATACAGCCATGGACATAGCACGAGATGGCACCAGCACAACTGGGAAACTTCGATGCATGTACACCGAGCGGCTCACGTGAACTGACGCAGTGCACAGACAAGAAGCAACAGTTCCAAAGAGCACTGAACAAAAAATGAGTTACACAGTTGAAAAGGCAGCAAAAAAATATGAAGCGTCTGATACATACAAGCATATTCATAAATGCAGCTACTGTGGAAACAAAGCACACGGTGGAAAAAGTCAATGTCCCGCTAAAGGAAGACAGTGTAAAAAAAAAAAACCCATGCATGCAGTGTGTCGGGTCTCAGATAAAGAAGAAGACGAGCTGTTTATTGATGCAGTAAGAAACGAATCGATGAATGAAACCTGTCATCTTTACAACGAGTGACAAACACGGAATGTAACTTGAACACAATACATCCTACAAATAAGAACCTGATTGAAAGAAATAATGATAATCAAATCCTTGATGACAGCAACACTCAGTAAAACTCACAAAACAATTACTGTATATTTGACTTTATCTTTTCAAGTTCTATTTAGTCCATATGTGTCAAACTCAAGGGCCGCAGACCACATCCGGCCCGGCGTGTAATTATATCCGGCCCGCGAGATCATTTTATATACTGTATTATAGTTATTAATGGCCCGGGTATATGAAGCGCTGGTAACACAATAAACTACAGATCCCATAATGCAGTGCTTCAGCTGCCTTGCCGAACACTTACCGCGTTAATCAAGTCTAGCTTATGATGCTGCAAGTTATTGCGAAGCTAGCTCACACGATGCTGAAGAGAAAAGTTGATTCTGAAAATAGAGCCTTTAAAAACCGATGGGAGGCTGAGTATATGTTTACTGAACCCGTGTGTCTCATTTGTGGAGCTAATGTGGCTGTAATTACAGAATTTAATCTAAGACGGCACTATGAGACAAAACATCAGGGTAACCTGAACGAACTTAATGCAATGCAGAAGATACAGAAAGCAGAAGAATTAAATACGAATCTGACACTTCAGCGGACGTTTTTACACGTGCACAATCACATAGTGATTTCAAGTGAAGCTGCTTTTATGGGAGACACAAATGCACCAGTGTAGCTTGCCCCACTTTCCCTGTTGCCAAGTAATGTTGAACCAAGTCGTCACTACGGTGTTCCCAAAATACTCACTTTGCTGATAAACTGAGCGCACTGAGTTTGCACGGCGCTTTGGTGACTTTGAAGAACAAAAAAAGTCCGTCTACATGCGGCTCGAACCTTGTGCATGTTTGGTAGCACATATCTGTGTGAGAAGCTCTTCTCAGTGCTAAAGACTAACAAAACAGCACACAGGAGTTGCCTCACTGATGAGCACCTGCAATCCATCCTGAGAATCTCCACAACACAGAACCTCACACCAAACATAAATGAACTTGTTGCCAAAAAAAGATGCCAGGCGTCCAGCTCTAAAATGACATATGAGCAAAGACAACTGAATGATTTGATTTGTTATTGCTGAAAGGAACACATTTTATTTACATTTCCAGGTTTTGTTATGCAGCATGTTCATATTTGAATTTGTATAATTTTGACAGGATATATTTTTATGGAGAGCAAAGTCTTTTGGGATATTTAAAATCTAAGTTTATTTTTATATAAAATTACATAAGAGTAAAGAAATTTGAATGTTTGTTCTTTTAACATTTACTTTATTTCTAACTTGTATAATTTAGACAGGATATATTTTTATGGAGAGCAAAATATAATAAGTTGTTTAAGGTTTGAGTTGATTTATTCAGGAATAATATTCCTGTCTGTTTTTACCATTCCTACCAAAGATATTTCTGTCGACTAAATAAAAATTCCTTCTATTTAAAATTTAAATAGAAGTTGAACAAATCTGATAGCTCATAATATATCTACGCAGACTTGCACGTAAGCGGGAGTTACCCGTTTTAACAAGCAGCATATTGCACTGATACAAAATATCTGTGTGTGTGTATATATATATATGTATTTGTGTGTATATATGTGTGTGTATGTATGTATGTGTGTATGTATATGTATGTATGTATATATATATATATGTTTAAGTGTGTGTGTGTGTGTGTATATATGTATATATATATATATATATATATATATATATATATATATATATATATATATATGACAGCAACACTCATCACTCACAACAGTAACAAAACAATTACATTGACAATCATGTTACGTTATTTTCAAAATGTTTCCTTTTCTTTTTCATTTGCTTCTTTAACACACTACTTCTCAGCTAGAAGTATATTATATATATATATATATATATATATATATATATATATATATATATATATATATGTATATATATATATGTATATATATATATATATATATATATATATATATATATGTATATATATATGTATATATATATGTATATATATATATATATATATATATGTATATATGTATATATATATATATATGTATATGTATATATGTATATATGTATATATGTATGTATATATATGTATATATATATATATATATATATATATATATATATATATATATATATGTATATATATATATATATATATATATATATATATATATATATATGTATATATATATGTATATATGTATATATATATATATATATATATATGTATATATATATATATATGTATATATATATATATATATGTATATATATATATATGTATATATGTATATATATATGTATATATATATATATATATATATATATATATATATATATGTATATATGTATGTATATATATATGTAGTAAATGGTATTGCGAAAGGAGACGTGCTTAGAGAGTAGTGTGTTAAAGAAGCAATGAAAAGAAAAGGAAACATTTTGAAAATAACGTAACATGATTGTCAATGTTATTGTTTTGTCACTGTTGTGAGTGATGAGTGTTGTGTTTATATATATATATATATATATATATATATATATATATATATTTACACACACACACACAAACATATATATATATACATATCTATACATATACACATACATACAGTATACATACACACATACATACATACATATATATACACACAAATACATACAGATATATATATATATATACATACACACATACATACATACACACACATATATACACACATATATAAATATATATATACACACACACACATATATAAACATATATATACATATACATACATATCTACATATATACACACACAGCTATTTCAGATCAGTGCAATATGCTGTTTGTTAAACGGATGACACCCGCCTTACGCAAGTCTGCGGATATTATGAACTATCGTATTTGTTCAAGTTCTATTTAAATTTTAAATAGAAGGAATTTTTATTTAGTCGACAGAAATATCTTTGGTAGGAATGGTAAAAACAGACAGGAATATTATTCCTGAATAAATCAACTCAAACCTTAAACAACTTATAATATTTTGCTCTCCATAAAAATATATCCTGTCTAAATTATACAAGTTAGAAATAAAGTAAACATTAAAAGAACAAACATTCAAATTTCTTTACTCTTATGTAATTTTATATTATATAAAAAATAAACTTAGATTTTAAATATCCCAAAAGATTTTGCTCTCCATAAAAATATATCCTGTCAAAATTATACAAATTCAAATATGAACATGCTGCATAACAAAACCTGGAAATATAAATAAAATGTGTTCCTTTCAGCAATAACAAATCAAATCATTCAGTTGTCTTTGCTCATATGTCATTTTAGAGCTGGACGCCTGGCATCTTTTTGGCAACAGGTTGTTGCTGTTTGGTGTGAGGTTCTGTGTTGTGGAGATTCTCAGGATGGATTGCAGGTGCTCATCAGTGAGGCGACTCCTGTGTGCTGTTTTGTTAGTCTTTATCACTGAGAAGAGCTTCTCACACAGATATGTGCTACCAAACATGCACAAGGTTCGAGCCGCATGTAGACGGACTTTTTTTGTTCTTCAAAGTCACCAAAGCGCCGTGCAAACTCAGTGCGCTCAGTTTATCAGCAAAGTGCATATTTGGGAACACCGTAGTGGCGACTTGGTTTAACATTACTTGGCAACAGGGAAAGTGGGGCAAGTGGTGCATTTGTGTCTCCCATAAAAGCAGCTTCATTGAAATCACTTTGTGATTGTGCACGGGTAAAAGCGTCGCTGAAGTGTCAGATTCTTATTTAATTCTTCTGCTTTCTGTATCTTCTGCATTGCATTCAGGTCTTTCAGGTTACCCTGATGTTTTGTCTCATAGTGCCGTCTTAGATTAAATTCTGTAATTACAGCCACATTAGCTCCACAAATGAGACACACGGGTTCAGTAAACATATACTCAGCCTCCCATCGGTTTTAAAGGCTCTATTTTCAGAATCAACTTTTCTCTTCAGCATCGCGGTGAGCTAGCTTCGCAATAACTTGCAGCATCAGGTAGACTTGATTAACAGCGGTAGACTGTGACGCAAGGCAGCTGAAGCGCTGCATTATGGGATCTGTAGTTTATTGTGTTACCAGCTTCATATACCCGGGCTTTAATAACAATAATACAGTATATAAAATGATCTCGCGGGCCGGATATAATTACACGCCGGGTCGGATGTGGCCCGCGGCCCTTGAGTTTGACACATATGGACTAAATAGAACTTGAAAAGATATATTTTTTCAAATGTGATCGCGCAATTCAGATAGAGTTGACGCACTACAGCCTGCATGCCTCAATAAGTCATCCTCCCCTTGCCCTTACTTTTTACCGCTCATCTAATGAATACACTGAGTATGGCTTTACCAAAACAATCATTGATGGCTAATAAAGTATCCATTATTCGAGTATGTAGATCGGGTATATATATATACATATATATATACCCCCAGATCGCAGCGAGAAGTAGTGTGTTAAAAAGCTAGAAAAGAAAAGGGAACATTTTAAAAAATGAACATGACTGTCAATATACAGTATTTGTTTTGTGAGTGTGACTGAGTGTTGCTGTCATCAATTTGATTATCATTATTTCTTTCAATCAGGTTCGTATTTGTAGGATGTGTTGTGTTCAAGTTACATCCGTGTTTGTCAATCGCTGTATGACAGGTTTCATTCATCGATTCGCTTCACGCAAAATTTAAACAGCTCGCTCTTTTTTTATCTGAGCCCCGACCCCTGATGCACGTTTTTTACCCCGTTTTCCCCTTTAGCGGACATTGATTTTTTCCCAACGGGGCCCGGTTTTTAAAGGGGGACCAATAGGCTTGTATGTATGAGACCCCCATATTTTTCCCCCTTTTCAATTGTGAACCGGGGTTTTTGTTCACCCCTTTTTGGAACTGTTGCCTTTACCCGGTACACCGCGCCAGTTCACGGGAGCCCCCCGCGTACATGATCGGGGTTAAAAATGTGTTGGGCTACCCCGGCCCATGGCTGAAATGTTCCTTTAGCCCCGGCACGCAAAATTTTCTGATTTTGGGAGCGTCCAACCCCAAACCCACCATCCCCATCTTCCTATAAGAAAGTCCTTCACCCGTGAATTTTTCCCCGGGGGAGTTTGTTTTGATTGCCGCTGACGGAGGGCCCCTTATGGGCAGGCCCCAAATTACAAACGCCCGGGAGCCTGCCCCAAAATTAATTTAAAGTGTAGGGTTTTCATCGGGTTTGTTTGGGGGCAGAACTCATGAATATGGTTGGGTTTTGCCCCCGCCGCCTTTTTGTTTCGCTGCCTTCCCCAATTTTATAAGGGGGTTTTCTTCAGCTTTTTTAGGTCTTCCCCGCTTGGGGAAAGCGGGTTACGGAAGGGGGATGATTCACCTAAACTCCCCCCACCCGGGAAAAAGCTCCCCTTCCATTACAGTAAAGGGGGAAAAACCGCCCCTTTTGACCATTTTCGAGAAATTTGGAATAAAAACCCCCCCCCAAATTTTTTTAAGGAAGCTTGTAAGGGAAAGAACCTGCCAAATTTCAGCCTTCCAAACCCCCAACGGGGTTGGAGAATTAGTGAAGAGGAGTGGAGTGAAATTTTTTTTATTATATATATATATATATATATATATATATATATATTTTATATATTGTATATATATATATATATATATATATATATATATATATTTTTATATATATATATATATATATATATATATGTTTATATATATATATATATATATAATTTTTGGGATATATTTTATTTATATTTATATATATATATATATATGTTTGGGGTTTATAATATATATATATAAAAATATTATATAAAATATTTTAATTTTATTTTTATTTTTATACATATTTTTAAAGTATTTTAAAGGCATATAATAATATATATAAAAGGAGGCAGAATTATTAAAGTTGTATTTTTGAGGGGTTTTTTTAATATGGAAAAAACACAGTGCTATCAGTCAATCCAAAATGTTAATAAACCTGAAAACCCGAATGTTTCACAAAAGGGAAATTTAGTGTGAACATCATCAGGGGAAAAAATAAAGGGGAAAAATTAGGCAACTATTTGTGTAGGGTTTATTAAATTAAACCAAAATGAAAATTTTCCCATCTCAATTTTTTTATTTTTTCCGAAATGAGAAAATAAACAAAAACCCAAAATTTACAAAAAACATTCTGAATTTAAAAAAAAAAACCCAATTTAATGGGAAAGAACCCAAAATAGCCACCTTTTTTTCCAAAAAGTCATAAGCCTTTCCATTCATGGAGTCTGCCGTTTTTTGATCTGTTACGACGTTTTTTTTAAAAGTGACTACAGCCCCCCCCAGACACCCTTTAGGGGAGGGGGTATTGTTTTTTCCCCCCCAAATCTAGCGCCGAAGTTCCCCCGTTCTCCCCTGGGGTTTTGATAGGAAAAGGGGGAATTATTATTCCTTCCTTTATTTCCCCATTTGGTTCCCCTTTTTTGGGGGGGGAAATTCATGGGGTGATGGAGCACCTGCATAAAATCATGGCCTTTTCCCGTATCACTGTTTGAAGAAAGTGTCTTCAAAAAATGGCAGTAGGTTTGGGAGTTGATTTTTAGTTATCTTCAATTTCAAAAAAGGTGCAACTAGCTCCCTCTTTAAAAAAACCCCGCTTATACTAGTACCCCAATTTTCCCCGCTTGGGGTGGGGGCCAAACCCATTATTTATCCACAGGTCCATCCATCTGGTCCATCAAGAGTCCTCAAACTATCGGGTCCATAAAACCTTTGAAAAAACTTTTTTCAGATATTTTTGGCCCAGTTTTTACGTTTCAACTTTTTGTTTCCTTTTTTCAGGGGGGTTGGGTTTCAGCCCTCCTTTTGGGCCCTGTCTTTACACTGAACACCTTTGAAAATTTTGGGGACCCAGGTAGGGTTTCAGCCTGGAAATGGAAAGGTACTGGGGTTTCCCCGGGGAGCTTTAAGCTTTATTTTTTTCAAACCCTTTGGCGGCCCTTATATTTTTTTCCCCCAACACGCTTTTATGCACCCCGTTGACTATTTGCAATAAAAAAGTTTGATGGTTCGGGTCACACACCAATAGCAAAAATTCCAAAATGCGCTCCCCCTGGGAAAAACTTTTTTCAATTTTGACTTTTCAGAGTCAGTTAAATCTCTTTTTTTTCCCCTTTTCCCGGGGGGAAAACTAGCTGCCTAATAATTCCCGCCCCCCTTTATTTTAGGGTGTTGATCCCTTAGGCCCACACCCCTCATTACACAAAACAATCACCCGGGGCATGCTTAAAAACTACGGGGTTTACGCCGGGGTTAAAAAACCCCAAAAAAAGTTATGGAAAATACCCACTTGGTCAATTAAAACGCCACGCGATAAAAAAAATGGGAAAAGTTTAAAGGGATTTTAAAGAAAGGAAAAATGTAAAAGGAAATATTATATTTATTGGCAAAATTTAATGAAAATTTTTAAATTTTAAAATATTGTGGATATAAAAAAATTAATTTTAAAAATGTTTTTGGATTAATTATAAAAAAAAGGGGTTTTAAAAAAAAATTATACCCAAATAAAATATAGTGGTGTGATATTTTTTTTGCTTTAATTAAAGGTTAAATTTTTTTAGATGGAAATTAAATTTATTTTTCTACCAAAAAATTAAAAAATTATTTTTTTAATTGTTAAAATTCCCCAAAGGCAAAAAAAAAGGGAAATCCCCCCTTTTAAATGGCTAAAAAAAAAAATTTGATACCCAAATTATAATTAATGGATTTATAAATAAAATTGTTTTAAAAATTTTTAAATAAACTAAATTACAAAATTTGGGTAAAATAGGGGGGAAAATTTTAATGTTGTAAAATATAATTTATTAATTATTTTAAGGGTGGAAAATTTTAAAATTGGGTAATTTTTTAAAGGGCCAAAGTGGTGTTTATTTTTTTAAATAATAATAATAAATATTTAAAAATATTTTGGTTAATTTTTTATTTTGACTAATTTTAAATGTGTTATATTAAAAAATTTTTGTGCAAACATAAAAATAAGGAAATAAACAAAAGTTTTTAAAAATATATATGTTACTTTAATAATTATATATATTTTTATTTTATTGTATTATTAAAATGTTGGGGGTTTTTGGAAAAAATTTAATTTAAATCAAATTTAATAATTTAAAAGGAATTTTAAAAATTTGATTATTTGTTGGGTTTTTGGGGGATTAGTAAAAAGAAGAGGAAAATTGTTTTAATAAAAATGATTTTTAAAATTCATTTTTAAATTTTAAAAACAAAATGAGTGCATACAAAATGTTTTAATAAAATTTTTAAATTGATAAAAAGGTTTTATGTGTAATTAGGGGAATTTTTGTATTGTGTTTAATTTTTGGTTTAAGTTATAGAGTTGGTGTTTTAAGTTTTAGCCAATGTTGTTTATGGTATAGTTTGGTTTTTATTTGTTGTTTCATATAAGAAAGATGTTTTATATATGTTTAGAGAGGAAAGAAAAAAGGTTGGCAAAAATTATAGGGTTTTTGTCCCAAACTTTAAACCCCTTGGGCAACCTATTAGGCCCAAGGGGGAAGAATATATTTTTTAAAACCCCCAATTCCAAATGCTGTAAATTTTTGGGTTTTGGTTTGTGGGGATGGATTTTTGGGGGGTTGGAAAGAAAACCAAACAAATTTTGGGGTTTTTTAAAACATAGCCCCCAAACCCAAAAAAAAATTTAAAGAACCCGTTCCGAAAAAAAGGGGGGGGTGCAAACAAGAATTTTTTTCCAAAACCCTCCAAAATTTTTTCCAAATTTTAAATTAAAAACAAACAAAAACCAAAAAATCCAAAAATTTAGAAAATCCCTCAACAAAAAGGAAGTAATTTATATTTATATTAATGAATTTTTAGTGTAAAAAAGATTTAATTTTAAAAATTAATAAAGGGGGAAAAAATACCATAAAAGGTTTTCAAAAAGGGAAAAGTTAAAAAGCCAAAAAAGAAAAGGGAAAATTTTAAAAGGTAAACCTTTAACCGTGGATTTTTTCCCAACAGTAACCCAAACTATCCAAAAGGGGGGGGATGGATGAGTGGGGTTTTTAAAATATATTATTTTTATTTAAAACCCCAAAAAAAACTAAACCATATTTTTAAACATTTCTTAAACATATACAAAAAAAACCCTAAAATTTTTTTCACCCAAAATTCCATCATACATAATTCCACACCTATATAAACCTTTTAAAAAAAAATAAAACATTTTCATTATAAACCCCAGGAAATTTTTTGGGCATTTAAAAGCTTTGTTTTTGGGGGGAAAAAACCCCCTTCCCGAAGTAAATTCGGGGGGTTTTATGCTAAAAATGGATTCCCAAAAGTTTTTTTTAACCTTTAAAAGAAGGAATTTTTGGGAAAAAATTAATATAGGGGATTTTGGTTAGGGAAAAGGCAAAAAAAAGAAAGGTTTTTTATTATTTTCCCCTTTTAAACGGAAAAAAAATAAATAAGGTGGGAAAATTTATTTTTCCCAAACCGCCCCCAAAGGGCCCCCAAAGGCCAAATAATTGGGCAATGAACCCCCGAGGCCGGAAATTTTCCTGAAAAATTTAATTTTAAATTTTTTAAAAAAATTTTTTTAATAATTTTGTTAAACATTAAAAGAACAAACATTCAAATTTCTTTACTCTTATGTAATTTTATATAAAAATAAACTTAGATTTTAAATATCCCAAAAGATTTTGCTCTCCATAAAAATATATCCTGTCAAAATTATACAAATTCAAATATGAACATGCTGCATAACAAAACCTGGAAATATAAATAAAATGTGTTCCTTTCAGCAATAACAAATCAAATCATTCAGTTGTCTTTGCTCATATGTCATTTTAGAGCTGGACGCCTGGCATCTTTTTTTGGCCACAAGTTCGTTTATGTTTGGTGTGAGGTTCTGTGTTGTGGAGATTCTCAGGATGGATTGCAGGTGCTCATCAGTGAGGCGATTCCTGTGTGCTGTTTTGTTAGTCTTTATCACTGAGAAGAGCTTCTCACACAGATATGTGCTACCAAACATGCACAAGGTTCGAGCCGCATGTAGACGGACTTTTTTTGTTCTTCAAAGTCACCAAAGCGCCGTGCAAACTCAGTGCGCTCAGTTTATCAGCAAAGTGCGATTTGGGAACACCGTAGTGACGACTTGGTTTAACATTACTTGGCAACAGGGAAAGTGGGGCAAGTGCACTGGTGCATTTGTGTCTCCCATAAAAGCAGCTTCACTTGAAATCACTTTGTGATTGTGCACGGGTAAAAACGTCCGCTGAAGTGTCAGATTCTTATTTAATTATTCTGCTTTCTGTATCTTCTGCATTGCATTCAGGTTACCCTGATGTTTTGTCTCATAGTGCCGCCTTAGATTAAATTCTGTAATTACAGCCACATTAGCTCCACAAATGAGACACACGGGTTCAGTAAACATATACTCAGCCTCCCATCGGTTTTAAAGGCTCTATTTTCAGAATCAACTTTTCTCCAGCATCGCGGTGAGCTAGCTTCGCAATAACTTGCAGCATCATAAGCTAGACTTGATTAGCGCGTAAGTGTTGGCAAGGCAGCTGAAGCGCTGCATTATGGGATCTGTAGTTTATTGTGTTACCAGCGCTTCATATACCCGGCCATTAATAACAATAATACAGTATATAAAATGATCTCGGGGCGGATATAATTACACGCGGGCGGATGTGGCCCGTGGCCCTTGAGTTTGACACATATGGACTAAATAGAACTTGAAAAGATATATTTTTGAAATGTGATCGCGCAATTCAGATAGAGTTGACGCGCACTACAGCCTGCATCCTCCCTCACTCTTACTTTTTACCGCTCATCTAATGAATACACTGAGTATGGCTTTACCAAAACAATCATTGATGGCTAATAAAGTATCCATTATTCGAGTATGTAGATCGGATATATATATACATATATATATACCCGCGATCGCAGCGAGAAGTAGTGTGTTAAAAAGCTAGAAAAGAAAAGGGAACATTTTAAAAATAACGTAACATGACTGTCAATATACAGTATTTGTTTTGTGAGTGTTACTGAGTGTTGCTGTCATCAAGGATTTGATTATCATTATTTCTTTCAATCAGGTTCGATTTGTAGGATGTGTTGTGTTCAAGTTACATTCCGTGTTTGTCAATCGCTGTAAAGATGACAGGTTTCATTCATCGATTCGTTTCTTACTGCATCAATAAACAGCTCGTCTTCTTCTTTATCTGAGACCTGACACACTGCATGCACGGTTTTTTTACACTGTCTTCCTTTAGCGGGACATTGACTTTTTCCACCGTGTGCTTTGTTTCCGCAGTAGCTGGATTTATGAATATGCTTATCAGACGCTTCATATTTTTGCTGCCTTTTCAATTGTGTAATTCGGTTTTGTTCAGCTCTTTGGAACTGTTGCCTTTTATCTGTGCACGCGCCAGTTCACGTGAGCCGCTTCGGTGTACATGCATCGAAGGTTCCCAGCTGTGCTGGTGCCATCTCGTGCTATGTCCATGGCTGTATTTAATGTTACCTTAGTCCTGGCACTTAAAACTTTCTCTCGCAGTTTCGCTGAGTTTGTGTCAAACACCACCCTGACCATCTCATCTTCCTCTCCATAAGCACAGTCCTTCACCCGTGAATATTTAGTGGAGTTTGCTATTGATTGCCGCTGACGGACGGCCTTATATGGGCAGGCACTAAATTACAAACGCCAGCGCAGCCTGTCTATGAACTTAATTTAAAGTGTAGGTTTACATCGTGCTTTGTTTCAGTAGCAGAACTCATGAATATGGTTGTATATGTCACTTGCCGCTTCTTATTGTTTCGCTGCCTTCTCAATTATATAATGCATGTTTTCTTCAGCGCTTTTTGAGGTCTTCCTGGTTTTCTATGTACTGCGTGAGTACGTGGGAGGCGTGATGATGTCACACTAAACTCCTCCCCCACGGCGTTCAAGCTCATCTCCATTACAGTAAATGGAGAAAACAGCTTCCAGTTATGACCATTACGCGTAGAATTTCGATATAAAACCTGCCCAACTTTTGTAAGGAAGCTGTAAGGAATGAACCTGCCAAATTTCAGCCTTCCACCCACACGGGAAGTTGGAGAATTAGTGATGAGTCAGTGAGTGAGTGAGTGAGTGAGTGAGGGCTTTGCCTTTATTAGTATAGATATATGTATATATATATATATATATATATATATATGTGTGTATATATATATATATATTTGTGTATATGTATATATATATATGTATATGTATATATATGTATATATGTATTTATGTATGTATATGTATATATGTATATATATGTATATGTACAGTGGTGTGAAAAACTATTTGCCCCCTTCCTGATTTCTTATTCTTTTGCATGTTTGTCACACAAAATGTTTCTGATTATCAAACACATTTAACCATTAGTCAAATATAACACAAGTAAACACAAAATGCAGTTTTAAATGATGGTTTTTATTATTTAGGAGAAAAAATCCCAACCTACATGGCCCTGTGTGAAAAGTAATTGCCCCTCGTTAAAAATAACCTAACTGTGGTGTATCACACCTGAGTTCAATTTCCGTAGCCACCCCCAGGCCTGAGTACTGCCACACCTGTATCAATCAAGAAATCACTTAAATAGGAGCTTCCTGACACAGAGAAGTAGACCAAAAGCACCTCAAAAGCTAGACATCATGCCTAGATCCAAAAAATTCAGGAACAAATGAGAACAGAAGTAATTGAGATCTATCAGTCTGGTAAAGGTTATAAAGCCATTTCTAAAGCTTTGGGACTCCAGCGAACCACAGTGAGAGCCATTATCCACAAATGGCAAAACATGGAACAGGGTGAACCTTCCCAGGAGTGGCCGGCCGACCAAAATTACCCCAAGAGCGCAGAGACAACTCAGCAGAGAGGTCACAAAAGACCCCAGGACAACGTCTAAAGAACTGCAGGCCTCACTTGCCTCAATTAAAGTCGGTGTTCACGACTCCACCATAAGAGAGAGACTGGGCAAAAACGGCCTGCATGGCAGATTTTCAAGACGCGAAACCACTGTTAAGCAAAAGAACATTAGGGCTCGCCTCAATTTTGCTAAGAAACATCTCAATGATTGCCAAGACTTTTGGGAAAATACCTTGTGGACTGATGAGACAAAAGTTGAACTTTTGAAGACAAATGTCCCGCTACATCTGGCGTAAAGGAACACAGCATTTCAGAAAAAGAACATCATACCAACAGTAAAATATGGTGGTGGTAGTGTGATGGTCTGGGGTTGTTTTGCTGCTTCAGGCTTGCTGTGAATGATGGAACCATGAATTCTACTGTTTACCAAAAAATCGTGAAGGAGAATGTCCGGCCATCTGTTCGTCAACTCAAGCTGAAGCGATCTTGGGTGCTGCAACAGGACAATGTCCCAAAACACACCAGCAAATCCACCTCTGAATGGCTGAAGAAAAACAAAATGAAGACTTTGGAGTGGCCTAGTCAAAGTCCTGACCTGAATCCAATTGAGATGCTATGGCATGACCTTAAAAAGGCAGTTCATGCTAGAAAACCCTCAAATAAAGCTGAATTACAACAATTCTGCAAAGATGAGTGGGCCAAAATTCCTCCAGAGCGCTGTAAAAGACTCATTGCAAGTTATCGCAAACACTTGATTGCAGATATTGCTGCTAAGGGTGGCCCAACCAGTTATTAGGTTCAGGGGGCAATTACTTTTTCACACAGGGCCATGTAGGTTTGGATTTTTTTCTCTCACTAAATAATAAAAACCATCATTTAAAAACTGCATTTTGTGTTTACTTGTGTTTTATTTGACTAATGGTTAAATGTGTTTGATGATCAGAAACATTTTGTGTGACAAACATGCAAAAGAATAAGAAATCAAGAAGGGGGCAAATAGTTTTTCACACCACTGTATATATATATATATGTATGTATATATATATATGTATGTATATATATGTATATATGTATATATATGTATATAATATATGTATATTTATGTATATAATATATGTATATATGTGTATATGTGTATATATGTGTATATATATGTATATATGTATATGTATATATGTGTATATATATGTATATATATATGTATATATGTGTATATATGTGTATATATGTGTATATATATGTATATGTATATATGTGTATATATATGTATATATATATATATATACAGGGAGTGCAGAATTATTAGGCAAGTTGTATTTTTGAGGATTAATTTTAATATGGAACAAACACAGTGCTATCAGTCAATCCAAAATGTTAATAAACCTGAAACCTGAATGTTTCACAACGGAAATGTGAGTGTGAACATCATCAGGGGAATACATATGTCGCACAATTATTAGGCAACTATTAGTGTGCAGATTTTTATGCAACTAAAGGAAAAATGAAAATTTTCCCATCTCACTTGTTTATTTTCATCTGTTATAGTGAGAATAATAAACAAACACCTCAAAATTTACAAATAAACATCTCTGACATTTCAAAAAAAATAAATCAATCAATGACCAATACAGCCACCCTTCTTTCCAATAACAGTCATAAGCCTTTCCATTCATGGAGTCTGTCAGTTTCTTGATCTGTTGACGATCAGCTTTTTGTGGAGCAGTGACTACAGCCTCCCAGACACTCTTCAGAGAGGTGTATTGTTTTTCTCCCCCGTAAATCTAGCGTTTAAGAAGTGCCCACAAGTTCTCGATAGGGTTTAGGTCAGATGAGGAAGGGGCCATGTCATTATTCCTTCATCTTTAAGGCCTTTACTGGCTGGCCACGCAGTGAGAACTTCGATGCAAGTGATGGAGCATTGGCCTGCATAAAAATCATGGTCTTTTTCCTGTATCACTGTTTGAAGAAAGTGTCTTTGAAAAACTGGCAGTAGGTTTGGGAGTTGATTTTGAGTTCATCTTCAATGCAAAAAGGTCCAACTAGCTCATCTTTAAAAATACCAGCTCATACCAGTACCCCACCTCCACGTTGGAGTGGAGCTCTGTGCCCATTACTGATCCACAGGTCCATCCATCTGGTCCATCAAGAGTCACTCTCATCTCATCGGTCCATAAAACCTTTGAAAAAAATCTGTCTTCAGATATTTCTTGGCCCAGTTTTGACGTTTCAACTTATGTTTCTTGATCAGTGGTGGTTGGGTTTCAGCCCTCCTTACCTTGGCCATGTCTTTGAGCACTGAACACCTTGTACTTCTGGGCACTCCAGGTAGGTTGCAGCTCTGGAATATGAAAGTACTGGAGGATAATGGGTTCCTGGTAGCTTCACGCTTGATTCTTCTCAAATCTTTGGCAGCTAATTTATGCTTTTTTCTCAACACGTTTCTTGCGACCCTGTTGACTATTTGCAACAAAATGTTTGATGGTTCTGTGATCACACACCAATATCTTAGCAATTCCAAAAGTGCTGCATCCCTCTGAAAGAC